>NC_090653.1:39431649-39731649 GCF_040937935.1 Hyperolius riggenbachi | reverse complement strand
TGTGCTGAGAATCCTGTGGGCCTTTTGTTACTGGCCTGCAGACCTCATCTTCTGCCACCTGTTAAGCCTCATACACACTTGCTATAAAAGTCCCTGTTCGTAATGACTGTTACTGGATTGTTAGGCTTACATCTCAGGGCACAATTGCTGTACAGGCTGTCTGCATAGCTATGGTAGAGCAGCATGTGCTGCACAATGGAGAGGGAAGGAGGGACAATGGGCAGGCCATGATCGGGCGGTGTCCAGTCATTTGAACAGGAAAACAGTGAGATTGTTTGTTCTTGTTTATCAGTTATTGTTACACAACGTCATTAGGCAGCTGTCTGTCTCATTCAAGGTTTTTGTAGAGTGATTGAGGATTTTATTTCTACAGGCAAGCTCCGCCTATCACATGCCACATTGCAGTGCCACACACTGTAGCAGCTTCCTTATATTTCATATCTATGTGTTTACCTATGTTCAAAGTCCTAGCCTCCAGGGCGTGTCCACTCTTTGTTATCTGCAATTAATACTGGTTTATAGCAGCAAAGAGATAACTGTTTTTTAAGGGAATTTTCTTTTTTAGTACACTGTGATGGGGAAAGGGGAGGGGTTTGGGGACAGTTCCTTCCATGTCAGCTCTGTGCAACTTATATTGCAAGGACTCAACAAACGTTATTTCTTCTCCTTACTTCTAATGTGTGTGTCAGTATAAACTACCACAATGTCCAAAAAAACTAGCAACTACACGGGTGTGTCAGTGAGCTGTAATACCTTATACAGTTACAGTTATCCAGGCCGGGAACGCATCCTTTCCATGGTAAGGTTTCTAAATATGCAGTTAGTCCGGTTGGATTGTATTTACAATTTTAATTATAACAAGTCATATAGTAATCCCATACAGCCCTGTATATCTGAAAACCTCAAATATTTGGTGCCCGTACAAACAGCAAGGCCAGGGACATCTAGTCGTCATTGTATGTCATTGTCAGAATCGCCTGGATAAATATGATGCAAGTTTAATCATGAATTAGCAAACTGAAGAGAGTAGAGTAGAGGCACTAGGATTGCAATTATTGTTCCTTTAATCGCAGCAGACAGACATCGGGGGTTACAGTGGGGATGAAGAGCCTGACAGCCGTTTCGCCTATACAAAGCTTCCTCAAATATATCTGTAGCCTCTGAGGAAGCTTTGTATAAGCGGAACGGCTGTCAGACTCTCTTCACCCCCACTGTAACCCCCGATGTCTGTCTGCTGCGATTAAAGGAACAGTAATTGCAATCCTAGTGCCTCTACTCTACTCTCTTCAGTTTGCTGATATGATTTGTTTCTTTGTGAGAGAACATGATTGCTGATACGTAATCCAGCATTACCAATATCCTTCTCATCAAGCATCTAGTGCCAGTCTTATCTCCTGAAATCAGGGACGGATCTAGGGGGGGGCGAGCGGGTATCTTGCCCCAGGCGCAGTTTGTTGAATTCTTAAAAAGGCGGCAAAATGAATGGCAGTTTAGGCGCCAAAACCTGATCTTTAGGCGCCAAAACCTGACCTTGCCCCAGGCGCAACTTGGTCTTGCTCCGTCCCTGCCTGAAATGCATTGGTAATGATGAATTAAAGGGAACCCAAGGTGAGAGGAATATGGAGATTGCCATATTTATTTCCTTGTAAACAATGCCCTGGAACAAGCATATGGGTAATCCAGTAAAACCTAAATCAGCTGAGTCAGAGTACCTAATCTGCTGCATGCTTGTTCATGGTCTATGGCTAAAAGTTTAGAGACAAGGAATCAGGAGGATAACCAGGTAACTGGTATTGTTTAAAAGGAAAGAAATATGGCGGCCTCCATATCCCTCTCTCTTTGGGTTCCGTTTAAGAATGAAAATAGGCTAGGCCACTAAAATGTAATAAAAAAAAAAAATACCACCTCCTGCCCTGTCCATACATTTACAGGCGAGTTTTTAACTGGTTTTCGTTCCGTGGTTTTTACCCTCTAAGGTTCCTGACATTTTGACACTTTAGCTGTGTCGCTTTGATACAGCAGTAACTTTTTAATTACTTATACCATCTTAGGCCTAGTGCACACCGGAGCGTTTCCGCTGCGGTTTGCGATCTGCTTGCGGGTGCGGATCTGCTAGGGTAATGCATTTCAATGGGGTGGTGCACACCAGAGCGGGTGGCGTTTTGCAGAAACGCATACTCCCGGGCTGCAGCAGATTTTGGATTGCGGATGCGTTTCTGCCTCAATGTTAAGTATAGGAAAAACGCAAACCGCTCTGAAAAACGGCACTTCAGAGCGGTTTGCCAGGCGTTTTTTGTTACAGTAGCTGTTCAGTAACAGCTTTACTGTAACAATACATGAAATCTACTACACCAAAAACGCTACACAAAACCGCAAAACGCTAGCTGAAACGCTGCAGAAAAATAAGAAAAAGCGTTTCAAAATCTGCTAGCATTTTGCGGATCTGCTAGCGGTTTTTGGTGTGCACCAGGCCTCTGTGTTATATAACCTGTTTTGTTCCAAGACAATTTAGGCTTTCCTTTTTTCCCTAATCTATTTAATTTTATAGTCCTTTTTTATTTTGTTATCCCTAGCCTGTGTGTCTCTAGCAATCGAAAGTGTTCGCTAGGGCGACAGTTTGGGGGTCATGGTGCTGTACTGATGCATCTCTAGTCAATGGCAGAGTGAAACATCTGTAGAGCATCGGGGCCCCAAAGTTTCACCCTAGCGGTCACATCCGATTGCTACTGTCGGCAGTCACTAAAAGTTTATAAACAGGTATAGGTATTGCAGCGGTTAATAATGGGTTAATAGGCTAGCCTGGGGTCTGGGAATAAAAAAACAAAACAAAACAAAAGCACTTTTTATTTTATTGGGACCATGTCACTTTTTATTTTTTTACTTTCAAAACTTTTTTTTTGCCTAACTTTATTGAATGATTGCTAGCAGTAACCATTCACTTTTAAAGAGACACTGAAGCGAAAAAAAAATTATGATATTATGATTTGTATGTGTAGTACAGCTTAAGGCCCATACACACGTCGGATTTTTCTGAACGACGGGTCGTTTGAACGTCCCGTCGTTCAGTCGTCCGCACGCGGAATCAGACGTGTGTACGGACTATCGTTCGCGTGATAAGACTGGTTTCCAGTAGTGATGGGCGAACACCTGGATGTTCGGGTTCGGGAAAGTTCGCCGAACATGGCCGAGATGTTCGGCATGTTCGGGCCGAACCCCGAACTTTCCGAACATCCAGCTTTTGGGGGCCATATGGGGTCGCAGGCATAAGGGGGGAGCATGCCCCGATCGCGGGGGGGGTCGGAAATTCCCCCCACCCCCTCCGCTAGCGCTCCCCCCTCTGCCCGCTTCCCCATACAAAAGTTTAAGCAAAGTACCTGTAGTGGATGGCCTGGCAGTGGGCGGCACTGTGGAGTGAGGAGGAGGAGTCCGGAGAGTGACGAGTTGAGGGAGGCCGGGCAGCGGGCGGTTCAGCGGAAGTACCCTTGTGGTACTTCCGCCCTTTCTCTGACCTCACGCCCGCTGCCCGGCCTCCCTCAAATCGTCACTCTCCGGACTCCTCCTCCTCACTCCACAGTGCCGCCCACTGCCAGGCCATCCACTACAGGTACTTTGCTTAAACTTTTGTATGGGGAAGCGGGCAGAGGGGGGAGCGCTAGCGGAGGGGGTGGGGGGAATTTCCGACCCCCCCCGCGATCGGGGCATGCTCCCCCCTTATGTCTGCGACCCCATAGGGGGGCAGTATTCGGCCGAACAGGGCCCTGTTCGGCCGAACAGGGGCCCTGTTCGGCGGCCATTAGAAGTTCGGGGCGAACCCGAACTTAAAAGGCCGAACACCATCAGGTGTTCGGCCGAACGCGAACATCACCCGAACAGGGTGATGTTCTGCAGAACCCGAACAGTGGCGAACACTGTTCGCCCAACACTAGTTTCCAGCAACCAGTCTTATCACCCGAACGATAGTCTGTACACACGTCGGATTTGACGTGCGAACGACTGAACGACGGAACGTTCAAACGACGGGTCGTTCGCAAAAATCCGACGTGTGTATGGGCCTTAAGGAATAAAACATTAAGATCAGATACATCAGTCTAATTGTTTCCAGTACAGGAAGAGTTGAGAAACTCCAGTTGTTATCACTATGCAAACAAGCCATTAAGCTCTCCGACTAAGTAGTCGTGGAGAGGGCTGTTATCTGACTTTTATTATCTCAACTGTAAGTGAACTGTTTACTTTTTTTCTGCTAGAGGAGAGGTCATTACGTCACAGACTGCTCTGAAAGACTCATTTTGAATGCTGAGTGTTGTGTAATCTGCACATATTATAGAATGATGCAATGTTAGAAAAAACACTATATACCTGAAAATAAAAGTATGAGAATATTTTCTTTGCTGCTAATCTTCTAGTAATTATTCATAGTACACAACCAATTCACTATATCATATTTTTTTTTTCGCTTCAGTGTCTCTTTAACACAGGAACATGCACGTGCGGCGGATAGCTATTTTTAATGCAGGATGTACATTATACGCCCTGAAACCTACTGCAGCACTAATTAGGACATATAATCTACGTCCTGAAACAAGAAGCAGTTAAATTACATGTACCCCCTCCCTGGGCGGTAAAGAACTCGTTTGGGTGATATCACCCAGCGAGTTCTTTACACTCTATCCTATTACTGATTTCATTCTGCTGGCATGAGCAGGTGTAAACCAGCTAATGCATGTGTTGCACCGCTGCATCTGGGGGATTCCTTTAATAAGGAGACCCCTAGAGCTCCCCGCTGGGCTGCCGAACATTGCTGAGGCCCCCCGCAGCTGCGCCGGTCACCCAAGAGTAATTTACCTACCGCCCATAGACATCTGCTGCCTCTCACTGCAATCTAAATAATGTATCTCGGAGCCCCGGCAAAGCATCTTTGAAGCTCCTGCCGGGGCTCCCCATTGGTCCACTGTCTGGACGAATTTCATTGGGCCAGACTGTGGACCAGTCGGGAGCCCTGGCGGGAGCTTCAAGGATGCTTTGCCAGGGCTGCGAGATACATTAATAACAATTAGAGGTACAGTAATTACAGCGTTGGCACTTGCAGCGAGAGGCGGCGGATGTCTAGCGGAGGTAGGTAAATTATTCAGGAGTGAACGGCGCAGCTGTGGGGGCTTCAGCGATGTGCGGCGGACCAACGGGAGTCTCCTTATTAAAGGAGACCCCAGATGCAGTAGGGGCGGATGTTTGGCGGGTGCACATGCACCTCTGGGGAGCAAGGCAGCAGTGCTGAAGGACACCCCCACAGTGTAAAACCTCACTCCCCATTGCCCGGGACATGGGAGCATCGCTCGGGCTTTCGCCTGAGTAAGGCTCCCTAAGGATCGGCCATCGCATGAAGGAAACCGGCAATAGGATTTGCAGATAATTCTCGCACAATGGCAAGGTGATAAGTAGACGCAAGCTACTTATCACCTTGAATAGGATATGGCCCATAAAGATAGAGTGACCAGACGTCCCGGATTGCCCGGGACGCGTCCCGGATTCGGGGGCCGGCTGTCCCAGGCTTAATGAGGTCCCGGGAAACGTCCCGCTTTCAGCAGCGGGACGTCCCGGCCTCGGGACTCTGGCCACTCTCTCCTCAATGAACTGGCAGCGGCGTCTATAGACGCCGTGCCAGTTCATTTCCTGCAGCCCCGCTCCAGCCTCCTCTTCCGGTGTCTGTTCCGACACCGGCAGGCGAGCAGGGCTACGGCAAGATGGCTGCCGAAGCCCTGTACTGGAGACCTTTTTGTGTCTCCAGTACAGGGCTTCGGGCGCCATCTTGCCGTAGCCCTGTCAGCGCGGGAGACCAGAGAGAGCAGGAGGAACAAGACGGTCCCGGGACGGAGCAGCGTGCCAGAGGAAGACTTCTGCCAGGTGAGTAAATGGTTTTTTTCCAGGTGTACTTTGCCCGCATTGCGTTTCATTTGTGGTGAAATGTTTGCCCACATTATGTTTTCATTCCTGGTGAAATGTTTGCCCGCATTGCGTTTCATTCCTGGTGAAATGTTTGCCTGTATTGCGTTTATCTTTTGGTGAATCGTTTGCCCGCATTGCGTTTCATTTCTGGTGAAATGTTTGCCCGCAGTGCGTTTCTTGTCTGGTGAAATGTTTGCCCGCAGTGCGTTTCTTGTCTGGTGAAATGTTTGCCCGCAGTGCGTTTCTTGTCTGGTGAAATGTTTGCCCGCAGTGCGTTTCTTTTCTGGTGAAATGTTTGCCCGCAGTGCGTTTCTTGTCTTGTGAAATGTTTGCCCGCAGTGCGTTTCTTTTCTGGTGAAATGTTTGCCCGCAGTGCGTTTCTTTTCTGGTGAAATGTTTGCCCGCATTGCGTTTCTTTTCTGGTGAAATGTTTGCCCGCATTGCGTTTATTTTGTACTGACATGTTGCCCGCATTGCGTTTATTTTGTACTGACATGTTGCCCGCATTGCGGTTATTTTGTGCTGACATGTTGCCTATTGTGTTTATTTTCTGGTGTCCGGGGTAACTGTTACTGCATTTATTATTTAATGGTCATAGATGGCTATGTTTGCTGTTTTGTGGTTACGGTATACTATTAGCATCACACAGTTTCTGCACACCCATGATGCAAAGTCTCGTTTGTCCACATCATGGTGTAAACACTGCTTTCTTATGCCTCGCTGTTACATCATTACGTTAGCACCGCCCATACAACGTCATGGCCACGCCCGTTTTTCGCCGCGGCGCCCCCCCCCCCCCCCCACGCCCCCCTCCCCGTCCCAGGTTGGACCCACAAAAATATGGTCACTCTAATAAAGAGGAACTCTCACTCCAACACACTAGTCATTGCAGCAACTACAACTGGACTGCATCCGACCAGCAGAAACCTCAGCATTATTTTCCTAATGTATTCCTTTTAAAAAATGGTAGAAAATGATTTAGGCAAACTTAATATATTCACACTCTGGAACTCTGTGGAACCATAGAAGTATTGTGTGTTTGCAGCTCTTAGTCATTCTGCAGGAACATGGCAGAAGCTGGCACAAATCTTCCTTAGAGAAAAGGTGAAATGTAACGATACGATATGAAGAGCTGGTGCATGGGTAGCGAGTGCGACGTCCCACTTAGAGAACATGTGACAGCAGATATCATATCTGTGTGTGTGTGGGCAAGGGGTGTCAGGCTGCATAACATTGTTCATGATACACCTCGACAGACTGTAGTCCTGAATGCTGAAGAATCTCTGTGCAGGGTGGTGCTTAGAGAGGCATTTGTCACAATCAACTCTTTCCATTCCAGCAGCAAGATTTCTTAGCAGCTTCTCCTACTTTTTGGATCTCCATTCTTCCTCTTCTTAGACTCTCCCTAAATGTAATACAAATAGAGTCTTAAAATTACCAGTTCATCTTCCTCTCTTCTACTCATTGTTTTTGCATCTTAGTTATGTAAGGGCCTGTTTCCACTCAGGGCCGAGCCGAGGCAGAGGCAAGAGAGGCTCCAGCCTCAGGGTGCAATGTAGGAGGGGGCACAATACTTACTCAGCTATCATTCCTCTATTGTGTTTGAAGCAGAGATAAATAATAAGAAAAGGGGATACATGGCAGTGACTGCAAGCCAGATAACTAGATATTAAGGAGTTGGGGGGGTTGGGGGCCCTGGGGTACATCTTAGTATCATAGCATCCAGTGTGTGACAGCTGGGGTGGGAGGGATGGAGGGGCGCAATTCAGTGTCTCAGCCTTGTGTGCTGGAGGACCATGTCCCGGCTCTGTACACGCAGATTGGATGCAGAATGGATGCAGAAAAACTGACTCCAATGAAAGCCTATGGGCTTGTTTTCACTAAACGTGATTTTTCAAATGCAGATTTTCCCATAGGCATTCATTGGAGTCAGTTTTTCTGCATCCATTCTGCAACCATTCTGCGTGTAGTGGAAACAAGGCCCTAAGTGTATAATTTGAACCTTCTATTATTTACTGTACAGTGCAATATTTTAATGCTTTGGAATAATAAAAAAGATCATCCATAAATACTATTAAAATATATTTTATATATAAATAAATGTGTTCAATGAAAATTTAATAGCATTTTTATGAGGTTTGGCAGATTCGTAATCACGTCTCCTGTTATGTTTGTTTCTCTCCCAGAACCCAACAATGGCCTCTCATCTGCTGTGATTGCTGCTGCCCTCTGCTGTCTAGTTGCTGTTGTTGCAGTTACTGCTGGAGTCATTGTGTACAGGAGTAAGAGTTCAGATGAGATGTTTATTTTTCTGAAATTATTCATTTAGGGCTAATTCAGGTAGGCGTCTGAACCAACAGCGCTGCATCTCTCTCACTTTTCTGATAGAGTAGAAAAGTATTTAGTAGCCTTCTGCAGCGTTTCCCATCATTCCTCGTTTTTTACCCCTGCGGGGGACACAGAAGTGCGGCATTTAGGTAATCCTAAACAGCTACATGTAGCTTCCAGGACTGAACAAGATGATGGTTAGTGACAGGATCAAGCACAGCGTTTACACCAACAACGGTACCGGCACTGAACGACATTTCCGGGATATCCATTCAATTGTTTAAAGCCGGCAATGCACATGCGGGAACCAGCCTTTAAGAACAACTATTAATAAACACATTTATAAGGCTGGGTTGGCAATAGCTTAATATTCATAAGTGCTGCTGTAAGTCTTTCCCTGCTTATCTTCTCCGTTCGTGTTATAACAGTGTTGTCAAAAACTCCCTTTCATTCACACTCATGGCCGGATTTCAGGCAAGGCCACATAAGCCATGGCCTAGGGCACCAGGAAAGCAGGGGCGGGAAGTGGTCAGCAGTAGCACTTAGTCTGCTACACAGAGTTTGCACATAGCAGTTTGCAGCTACCAACAGCCAGATCTGGCACTCGGAGGATGAAGGGCAGGGAACGGACACTTACAGTGATCTCTGAGCTGCCTGTCACTCACCAAATGTGCCATTCGCCAAGGAGCTTACAATCTAATTCCAGCCATCATGTCACTAACTGTCCTCAGATAAGTTTATAATCTAATCCCAGCCATCTCTTCACTAACTGTCCTCGGCGGAGCCCACAATCTAATCCCTGCCAAGTTGGGGGGGGGGGGGAGAGAGAGTTAATGATTCTGTCGGAGCGGGGGCAGCTGGTGATAGGGGCCTTGGGCGGTAAAAACTACAAATCCGGCCCTGTTCACACTGCGTCGGGATTAGCTCTTTTGCATAGTCTCCCAGGGATGGCTGAAGTGTCTGAGGAGAACGCATTGAGACCCTTGTACCATGCTTAGCATAAGGAAAGCTGTGTATCTCTTGTCTGATAAATAGTGATCAGCACAAATTTTACATCATCATAATGTCACATCATATTTCGCAATTACAATGCAAAATCGTAATACAAAATTTTGGGAAAACTCGTAATTAATTTCATCTGTAAACGTAATCAGGAACCGTAATTTCACAATTTCTAGTAATTTTGTGCCGACTTACTGCCCCCATACATGCCATTGTTACCAAAATTGTTACGTATGTTGAGAACAGTGGGAACAAGTCCTTGCAGTGTTTTTAAGAAAATAGATTTTAAAAATGCAAAGGGAAAATGGTTTTAAAACTCAGAAAAATGGCAATACCAAAACCATTTTCCTTTGCATTTTAAAACCAATTATCTTGATCCCTAACAATACAACCCCCCTCCCCCCGCTGCAATTTATCCACATAAAAATATTAATCATTCGTCTAATACCCAATCAGTAAAGCTGACCTACTCCACCCGGACAAGAGTGAATTAGAACCATACTCATACTTTTAAGGGTTAACTCTTGTCTAACGTATAGCCCAGTTTTCTTCTGTTCCTTTTGATGTTAACCAAGGTTCATAGTTGAATTAGATGGTTGTTACCTTTTTTTTTTCAATCCATTTGAATGGTTATACACATGTACCACTTATGTTTATCTCTGTCAAAATGAATAAAAAAAAAACATTGACCAAAAAAAATTGTCTCAAGAACTACAAGAAGTCTTTTTGAAAATGTTTTTGACATTTTCCCACTCTTCTCCTTAACATACCTAGCAATTTTAGTGACAATAGCATGTATAGGGGCTTTGCTATCAACTGCTAACTGTGAGAGAACGCGGAAAAGCCGCCGCGTGTGCTGACAGCAAGGCGGCTGATTCCGCGTCCAGCGCGGCGGTTTGCACACGGAATCGTGCGTCTGGTAATTTGAAGGAACGCGGAAAAGCCGCCGCAGGTATGGACAGCGAGGCGGCCGGTTCCACGTCCAGCGCGGCGGTTTGCACGCAGCAGCGTGCATCTTGTGTGGGTGAGTCTGTTAGTTCACATAGGTTTAGGAATACGCTGAGAGGCAGAACCTTTATGGTGGCCAAGGAGGGATCAGCTGACCAGGCTGGTCAGCTGACCTCAGAGCGGGTAACCATTGGTTCATCACTTAGGGGTGGCGCCGGAGAGCGCTGCTCTATATATAGTTACTGCTGGCCACTCACTAGTTGTCTGCCATTGCGAACACTACGTGGAAGCACTCAGACCTTAGTCAGATCCTACAGTGTGTTTGAACCAGGAGGACCTGGGAATTCACACTGAGCCAGATTACGTCTATTGTTATCATTCTGTTATACTTCAGACTAGTTCCAGGGTCTAGAGACCACGGACCTCACACCCAAGACTAGGGAACTTGTGTTATCATTCTGTTATACATTAGACTAGTTCCAGGGTGTAGAGACCACGGACCTCACACCCAAGACTAGGGAACTTGTGTTATCATTCTGTGATACATTAGACTAGTTCCAGGGTGTAGAGACCACGGACCTCACACCCAAGACTAGGGAACTTGTGTTATCATTCTGTTATACATTACACTAGTTCCAGGGTGTAGAGACCACGGACCTCACACCCAAGACTAGGGAATTTGTGCTATCATTCTGTTATACATCAGACCAGTTCCAGGGTGTAGAGACCACGGACCTCACACCCAAGACTAGGGAACTTGTGTTATCATTCTGTTATACATCAGACGAGTTCCAGGGTGTAGAGACCACGGACCTTACACCCAAGACTAGGCATTGTTTGGTATCTGTTATGACCTATTGCTTTCCTGACTATTCCTCTGCTTTCTGATTCGGTACCACGCATATCTGTTATTCCATTGCCAAACCCTGCCTGCCTTGGATACCGAATCAGCTTTCTGTCTTTGTACTTTGTCTGTCCGTGTGTTGCCGACCTGGCTTGCCCGACCTCGACAGCTATCTCTCCCCTTAAGAGATAGTCTTCAGTGACATACACCTTCAGGTGTCACTCACGCTCTGGACCTTCCTACCTTCAGCCTGACTCCACCCCTTGGAGAGTCCCAGGCTGCTGGTAGGTTTCTGTGCTCTCTGATAGCAGTGTTGCCCACACTGCCTAAAGATCACCTGCTCAGCAGGTGCGTTACTCAAAGTCATACTGTTACACCAAACACTCACGATTCTGGTGATTCTGCAGATCATCAATAATCAGGTATATATCTGCATTCTTGGTGATACTGCAGATCACCAATAATCAGATTCTTTCTGCGTGCTGACACCAATCGTTACACTAACGTTGGAATAAAATTACGCACAATTACAAATGTATTACATTAAATCAATCTAATGTCCAAATCGTAATTATATATAGCCGTAATTAGCAGATTAGAATCATCACTAATGCTAAATGAGTAACATTGTATGGCAATTGTGTGTGAATCCTGATACCAAGGCAGACTGCACTTCTCAGAAAGGTACAGTGAAAGATGTTTAGAGATTAGCAGCACTGGCTGTGATGTCACATTTCACATAAAACAGACTCACCTCTGCTAATGGATCATTCCAAAGCAGCTAAAACTTACACAAAGCAAAGCAGAGCTTTTGGCTTTGATTTTAAACATGAACAATGGCTATTAAAGAGAGTCTGAAGTCTGCTAAAATACCTCTTTTTAATGCAGTCCTCTTTAGCATTAATAGCATAGCTGAAACGCCGCTATGCCGTGGCAAAACAAGGCCTTAATCACCCTGAAATCCCCGGGGCAAATTGCAGGGCTCCTCCCTGTTAGAGCTAAAAATCTGAACACATATGGGTTCTCAGGCCACCTTAATATGCAAAGTATCAAAATTTATTATAAATATGTCAAGGACATACAGTTACTCAAATGATCACAAAGGAACAAAACACATGTGATTCACAACTAAAATTGCGTATGCAAAGCTACATTTTGGCCATCAATCAGCCACTATGATAGATATACCAGCTTGATAATGCATAAAGGAATTACCCATTCACACATCCCAAGCATGCCGCGCTTCCACACTGGTGCCATGCAGTATAAGTTGAGTATGGTGGGGGCCCCCCTCCTCTTAAGGACAATAGTTCAAATTCCTGTTGTGGTCCACCACAGCCGATTAGTAAGTAGACATAGGAGCTCACAAAGGTTAATTCTCCCGGAGATAATACAGTTCATATGTTTGTCTGTGAGGAATAAAGGATGGGTCTCACCACGTGATGTCACTGTCGCCCGTCCTGCTCTCCTGAAGCTCGTATTCCTATTCCGTGTGCCACTGTGGGGTGACCTGATGGATGGAAGGCCGCGTCTCGGCCTATACTCCCCAGTGATTTGAGTGCCCTGTCCTGGCAGTCTAGTTAGCTGCTTCATCCACAAGGCATGCGAACGTGACGGGACGCCACTCCATGTGCTCACCAATGCGGAAGCACAGCCGAAGGATCAGGCTGCGTGGCTCCGCCCACCGACGTTTCGCGTCACTTGCGACGCTTCATCAGGGTGTGGCTTCTGTGTACGCAAAGGCTGATTAAAAACAGTTCAAAGAGCCCGCCTCCTCTCTACGCTCACGCCGTAACTCACTATACAGCGTGCGGTGGGATGGGCTGACGGCCCTATATGGGCGCATTGATTTCAAATCAGTACTTTTCCTACAAGACAGACATCGTGACCCCGTCATAAAGAAGGCCACTGCGACATCAAGAGTCCATAGTTCCACGTAGATAGGGGACATAAAACGAAAGCTATTCCAAATATCAGATGAATAACTGTGTTCCGCTTTGCCGCGCAGGGTCCGTGATGACTGCAATAAGTCCACAAGTTTGTACCTAATCCATCAACAGTGTTCATCTATACAGTCCTAGGATAATGTTAGATTAGTCAATATTGGATCTATGTATTTTATTCTTAGTTTTGTTTTTATTTGTTGGCACTTCCATTACATGGCACCAATCATTCATTGCGGATCCACACATATCCCAGACAACTAATTATACCGTCGGATCCTCAAAAATGGGGTTAAATCCAATTCGGCATTTAAGCTAAATGGTGCTACCGTATTTAATTTAAAGATCCATGATGCTTCCTTGCAGTACAATAATTCATCAAAGTCCCCCATCCTTGTGGATACTTTCAACCTATAAATGCCTTTAACCAGGGTACCTTTTAAATCATTATTATGACATTCCCTGTAGTGTTCATAGATGCCCCCTATTGCTTTACCCCCTTTAATCTTCCCAAAATGCTCAAGGACCCGTTCCTTCAATGCTCTTTTAGTTTTACCAACATATTTGAGCCTACAGGGACACTGTATCATATACACGACACGAGTCGTGTCGCAATTAATGAATGCTCTTATATCGTATTTAACGTCTCCGGGACTGTTTTCAAACGTCTTTATACGTTCCATAAAGGGACAAAGTTTACATTTGCCACATTTATAAGACCCGTTGGGTACTCCTCTCTGTAGCCATGTATCATTATTAGCACTGTACTCACTACGTACTAGTTTGTCCCTCAAATTTGGGGCCCTCTTAGCAGTAAGCAGTGGGCGTGGACCCACTACCTTTGCTATCTCATCTGAGGCCGTCAAGATTGGCCAAAACGTGGACAACAGTTCCCGCAGGCTCTCCCAATGGGTGCCATAGCTGGTCACGAGCCACATATGTCCCCCCTCCTCCCCACCGGACCTCCCCCCGCGAGTGGCCAAGAGATCCCTTCTGTCTAAGTTCCATGCTCGCTTCAGTGCTCGCCGCAGAACTGGGTGTGTATATCCCCGCTCACGAAATCGTGTATACATGTCCCTAGACTCCCTCCGAAAGTCATTGTCATCGGAACAGTTCCTCAGTAACCGGAGGAACTGTCCGTAGGGGATACCTCTTTTTAATGGGGAGGGGTGATGGCTGGAGGCGTGGAGTAGAGTATTACCAGCTGTAGGTTTTCGAAACGATGTGGACACCACTCTATTTCCCTCCACTCTAAGGCGCAGATCCAAAAAAGAAATCTCTTTGCCATAGGAGTAGGTAAGTTTAATATTGCGTTCATTAGAGTTAAGGGTTGAGATAAATAAATCCAATTCATCGCTACTACCACTCCACGCCACCAGTACATCGTCTATGTATCAAATCCATAGGGCGACGTGCGCCCCAAAATCCGGGTTCGGGAATACATCTCGACGTTCCCAGAATCCCAAATGCAGACATGCATAGGCTGGGGCACACGCCGCCCCCATGGATGTACCGCGTACCTGACGAAAGTATCTGCCGCTGAAGCTGAAGCAATTCTGCGTCAGAATCAGTCACATGCATTCGACGAGGAACTCATTATGGGCCCCCGCGGAGGGATATCTCTCGCGGAGGAAGAAGGACATTGCCCGGAGCCCATCCTCATGCGGAATCGACGTGTACAAGGATTCAACGTCGATTCCCACAAGGAAGGACCCCGGGGCAGCTCGAGACCAGCAAGGACCCCCAAAACGTCACGGGTATCCTGAACATAGGAGGGCAGGGACTGGACCAGGGGACTCAATTTTTTATCAATGAATTGTCCCACTCGTTGAGTGGGACTACCAACAGAAGAGATAATGGGTCTTCCTGGGGGGTTATGAGGCGACTTATGTAGTTTGGGTAAGACATATATAGTGGGTATGTTATATGTATCGAGCTTTAGATACTCCCATTCAGTTCTGGAGATATGATTGAAGAAAAGACCATCATCAAGTAAATCATTAATCCTTTCCTTTATTAAGGGGAAGGGATTATCTCGCAGGGGCAGATATGTATTTCTGTCTCCAAGTTGCCCCTCCCTGTTAGAGGCAGAGCTATGAGCTGTAGCTCTGCCTCTCCTCGCATCAACCCCACTGATCACCGCCTCTCCCCCGCTCCTCTCAGTTTTCTTTCACTGTTAGGAGTGGGGGAGAGGCAGAGATCCCTGGAGATTGATGTGACTGGAGGCAGAGCTACAGTGCAAAGCTCTGCAGCAAAATCCATGACTTTGAAAGTCGTGGATTTTTCCCCGGTGTTTGGGGGTGATTAAAGAGACTCTGTAACATGAAAAACCTCCCCTGGGGGGTACTCACCTCGGGTGGGGGAAGCCTCCGGATCCTAATGAGGCTTCCCACGCCGTCCTCTGTCCCACGGGGGTCTCGCTGCAGCCCTCCGAACAGCCGGCGACAGAGCCGACTGTAGATTCAATAGTTACCTTTGCTGGCTCCAGAGAGGGGGCGCTGTGGCTGCTTTCGGCACGGAAATAGACGGAAATACCTGATCTCCGTCTGGTCCGCTCTACTGCGCAGTCGCCGGAAACTTGCGCCTGCGCAGTAGAGCAGACCCGACGGTGATCGGGTATTTCCGCCTACTTCGGAGCCGACAGCCGTCAGAGCGCCTGCGCAGGAGCCGGGAAGGTAAATATTGATGTCACCGCTGCACGGAGGGCTGCAGTGAGACCCCTGAGGGATGGAGGACGGCGTGGGAAGCCTCATTAGGATCCGGAGGCTTCCCCCACCCGAGGTGAGTACCCCCCAGGGGACGTTTTGTCGTTACAGTTCCTCTTTAAGGCCTCGTTTTGCCACGGGATAGCGGCGTTTCAGATATGCTATTAATACTGAAAAGGACTGCATAAAAAAGTGGTAATTTAGTAGGCTTCAGATTCTCTTTAAATAATATGACCATCTTAAGCAAGAATCCAGTGTGTGGACGAATGTCTGAGCTCATTTAGAGATCCGGTGTAATGTCTGATCGCGCTGCCTGGAAGCTCCCTTCCCAGCTGAGTATCACGCATGCTCAGTGGGCACTTCAATATAATCCCCCAAAATATCTCCACAGCCACATCTCCTACACTGCTTGTATTTTCAGGGTGTTGAGGGGACCCCCCCAAACTACCTCTGTACCAAATTGCAGCCCCCGAAATTCCACTGGTTCCTTAGAAACCTAGCTTGTGAACCAGCAGGGCTTGTGGGCTGCAATTTGCGGAGTTTAAAGGAATACTACCAATATCCAAGTGTTCTAAAATGACAATGTACACATAATTTCTAAGCAGCTGTGTAAACATTTTCCTACTTTTCATGTTAAATATCAGAGGCAATAGCTGTTATTCATTGTGTGTATATTTTAGCTATGTTTGGAATGTTTCATTTGCAGAGGTGAGAGTCTCTGCAGTCTGACCTGCTAAGAAAAGTGTAATATTAAAGCAGATTATTTGAAAACAGGTATCAGGTTTCACACACTACAGTATTACAAATGTTTATGTTGCACATAAGATACATTTCCTCTGCTCTCTGTGAGAGAAAGCTCTGCCTGTCTCTGAACGTGCTCTCTGCACACACAGGATTAACAGATATACTGTGAGGGAATTTCCCCCCTCCCCTGATGGCTGAGGCTGCCGTCAGAATTTCAGCAGACTGCAGAAAAACGTGAAAGGAAGTAGATAACAGTAATCAAATAGATAAGCAGTGAAATGTATACACCAGTACTTAGCAGCACTTCCCAAACATTTCCTATCTCAATTGGAAAAAAACATGTTAATTGATAGTTTCCCTTTAAGAGGTGTGGAAGAGGAGATATTTGGGGTGTTTAGGCTGGCAGCATAATTACATGGAAATGTGGCAGCATAGGCTCCTACTGCGCATGTGGGGCAGTGTAAATTTACAGGCAGTAGGATCAAACACAACAGCGGCATGCTTAATCTTTAAGTGACAGCGATCCCCAAGCTTTTTCATTGTGCTCCCTGCTATCGCCCCTCCCTCACCTCCCCATAGCAACACTACGTATCACTCTGGTACGCCAGGACACCACTTCAGTGCAGCACTCATCCCAATCAAGCTCCATCTTGATGGGTGACACTAATGAAGAGTGTGTACACACCTTTAAGGTGGCCACTAATGATCCAATTTCTAGCGAAAAATCGTTCGAGCGATCAGAAATTCTGATCGGAAGTGAAAAATTGTAATACATCGTTCACTACACCATCAACGAACCAATCTTTGCTTCCTATTTATCACAACCAACTAGAAAAACCAAATTTTGGTTCGACGAAAATTCATTCGGACGACATTTTTTTCACCCGTTCATAATCGATTGTGTCCATCAACAGAGGTTATTTACAACCAATCCGATCAGAATTTCTGATCGCTCGAACGATTTTTCGCTAGAAATTGGACAGTTAGTGGCCACCTTTAGAGTCATCTATGGAAAAACTAGTTATAAAAAAAAAAAAAGAGAGAGAATAAATCACCTCACTGGCCATCTAAGGTGACTGTTCGTGGTTTATCCATCATGGCCATCTCATAGCTAATCTAATTGCCTGACTTACAGGGGAAGAGGATGCAAATAATGATGTTCTCTATGACTATTGGGTGTGATATTGGATGCTTCACATTTGGAGTTTAACTTTTTATCTTGTTTTTTTCTCCTATTTATTTCAGAAAGAAGAAGTGGCTACCAAAGCACCAGCAGTAAGTGTCCTAGTATGAGTAATGGTGCCCAGGGCCGGTTCTAGCTCCAATGGGGCCCTGGGGCAATACTTGGGGGCCCCCCTGACCCTCCCCCCATCTATAGAGCAGCACGGCGGCGTAATGGTTAGCATGCTCGCCGTGAAGCGCTGGTTCTTCGATTTGAATCCCAGACAGTGCACTATCTTCACCGAGTTTGCATGTTCTACCTGTATCTGTGTGGGTTTCCTCCAGGCACTCTGATTTCCTCCCACATCCCAAAAATATACAGATAGGTAAATTGTCTCCCCTCTAAGTTGGCCCTAGACCATTGGATACGATAGACTACGATACATACACTACACGATACCTACATACACATACGACTGTGGTTGAGATTAGATTGTGAGCCCCTCTGAGGAACAAGACAAGACAGCACTGCGGAATAATAATAATAATAGTATAGATAGCTAGATGCTACCCTCTTCCCAGGATTAGACAGCCCCCCTCAGTATAGATAGTGTCCGTCCCCCCCAAGATTAGGTACAATCCCCCTCCAGTATAGGTAGCTAGATGAGCCCCCAGGACTGGATTAGGTATCCCCCTCCCAGTATAGACAGCTGGATGTGCCACCAGGATCAGGTTGCCTCTTCCCCCCCCCCCCCCAATCATATGCATAGCAATGCGCAGCGCAACAGGAGAAGGGCTGAGGCCTGAGGGTACAACTCACCTGTCAGCATCGCTGGGAAGTTCAGAAAGTCTTCTCCACTTCCCACAATCACAGCATCTCCTCTCTGACTCTTCCAGCGGTGCTGTACTGAGAGGCGCCACTAGAGGGCAGCAGAGAGAAGATGCTGTTCTGTGTAAATTGGCTAAGACTTTATGAACTTCCTACGCTACGCTGACTGGTGAGTTGCACTGCACGCTGCTGTGCATATGAGGGCGGGGGGGGGGGGGGGGGGCTCAGGGAGGGCCCCAAAATCTTCCTGTGTCTGCTTCCACTCCTCCACCACCAGCACCACACAGAATGTGGGACATGGCAGCCATCCAAATCACATTTTTAATAGATGCTGTGGGGCCCCTGTGGACTCTGGGGCCTGGGGGCAATTGCCCCACTTGCCTTAATTGTAGCGCCGGCCCTGATGGTGGCCACACATGGTACAATCTTTTCAATTTCTTTATTAGATAATTTTGTTTGATTATTCCATTAGATCGAATATAACTATTTTTCCAACATTAGATTTTTATTGAAAAAATGGGATAATCGTTAATTTTCCTTGTTAAAAAAAGGATTATTTTCAACTTTCATTCGAGCACCATAAGTGTGACATTCACAGTGTGGTGGGGCTGAAGAGAAGACATGCAAGCATTACTATGTATAGATGGCTAGTGTCAGTAGTAGGAAAATTACCTCCGCAGCGGAGAGCGGCGCGGCTGCCGCTCTCGCATCTGACGTCACGGCGGATGCCGCCGCCGCCGCCTCCTCGGCATCGCGTCACACCAGGTCAGGTCTCTCCAGGTCACATCAGAACAGAAGGGCACACACAGAGACAGGACCTTTATGCGCTGAGGAGGAGGGTCAGTCTGATCCTTCGCTATTTCATTGGCTGAGGCTAGTGGGTGGAGCCGCAGGTACACCATGTGTATTTAAGACCGTAGCAGTCAGTGCATCGTCTGCTGTTGCTGAAACTTTGCGGTTAAGCTCTCAGACCTTAGATAGTTCCGGTGTGCTTTGATCCGGGAGGAAACCGGGGATTTCACACAAGATAGGAATTGTTTGATAGCTATAATCATAATTGATATCATTGCCTCTATGTGTATGAACCTTGCCTGAACTCTGTTTATCCTTTTGCCTCACGATTCTGTACTCAGTCTTCTGTCTAGTTGCCGACCTCAATTCTGCTCTCGCTCTCTGATTCTGTACCTCTGCATATCAGATCGTTGCTAACCTTGGCTATACTCTGACTACGACTCTGATTGCTGATTTAGTTCCGACTTTTGACCGATCTGTTACTGACCTTGCCTGAAAGACCACTCTTGTTATAAGCGATAGACCCCACAGCCAAGGGCTATCACTTACTTGTGATATTCCTTACAGCCAGGGGTTATCACATAGGAGTACTCCTGAACTTCTGTGCACTCAAACACGTGTGATGATCACACCTTTCTCAAAATACTGACATATTGCTGTACTTTATATGTATATTGTTACCTAGTCTGTTGAGCTCACTCTGACCAGCAGAGCACCACCGATCATTACAGCTAGGAATGCGAAAAAATAAACCAAAATAATTCAGTCATTGTTGGGACGGTGAAACACAGTGATGTAACTATAGCATCCACGACCGTAGGGGAGTGCTATGGGAGCTCCTCCTCAATCCCCTCCTGGCAGAGTAATGCAGGGAGAGCTGTGATACACACCTGAACCAAACTGCATCAGGTCCCATCTTCCTTCCAGGAACCACACACTCTATGCTGCTATCCTCTGCCTCCTGATCACATGATATGAAATGGAATGGGTAACATGGATCAGGTAAATAGAACAGCACTCTGCATGATGGGTGTGTGTCTGAATAACTGGAGTAGAGAGATGACTGGCCACAATATAATATATTGCTGTTGTTTGTAAATTGTGTTTTGCTGCTGTGATATCTGGTGGCTTGTGCATTGCGGTTCATCTGATATCCAGCAGCAAGTGTCAGTTTTTAAAAGTACATTTTTTTTCTTTTTCCCTCTAGTTTGCTTAGCAGCAGGCAGGCAATTAGCTAGGGGGAGGGATTAGCTGTAACAGGAGGTATTTGGACAGCTTCAGGACTCAGTACCTGAGCTTGCTCACTAAGTGGCTTTGACACAAGTGGCATAGGTGTTAACCCTCCTGGCGGTTCATTTATTCTGCCAAATAGGCAGAAATCCATTTTTTTTTTTTATTTTTGTTTCATGTAAAGCTACCAGACTGGTAGGCGCATTTGTCCCTCTAGTGCGATCGTCGCCGGCATCAATAGCAAACAGGAGAACGCGTGTATAACGCGTTCCCCTGTTTGGCTTCTCCTGTCGCCATGGCGACGATCGGAATGACGTCATGGACGTCAGATGCCTCCGATCCAGCCCATAGCGCGGCATGGAACTCATTGGTCCGGGCAGCGCAGGGCTCTGGCGGGGGGGGGGGCCCTCTTCCGCCGCTGCGTGCGGGCAATCGCTGCAGAGCGGCGGCGATCAAGCTGTACGCGCGGCTACCAAAGTGCTAGCTGTGCGTACAGCACTTTAAATGGGGCAAATCGCCCCACCAGGGGCTGAGATATCCTCCTGTGCGGCATAGCCCGAGCTCAGCTCGGGCTTACCGCCAGGAAGGTTAAAAACAGGAGTTAGAACACAGGCACAAAGAGAGAGGCAAGAGGAAGCAGGTAAGGACTAAAAAAAAAATTGGTTAGAATGTGCTAGGCATGTTGTGGTGTAGTCTTTAAGTTTTGAGGACTCCTCCCCAGCTTCACTCACTCCCCTCCGCCCCTCCCCCTTCTCCACCCCTCCCCCTACTCCCCTCCTCCACCCCAACTTCACTCACTCCCCAACTTCACTTACTCTCCCTTTCCTCCTCCCCAGCTACACTCACTCTTCCGTTCATTTTTAACCACCACAGTTTACTTTAAATAACTTTTCCCCACACAATAGTCATCATGTTGGACTATGCAGTACAGTGTACATCCTGCAACATGTATGCATGCCTTGATCAGTGGATTGAGGGTGTTTACTGTTGCCCTGGGTGTGTGCGTGTTGCTCAGTTAGAGGCAGAAGTCGCAGAGCTAAATAAGCATCTCATAACACTGAGACGCATACACACAGGGCCGGATTTGTACTTTTTACCGCCCTAGGCCCATTGCCACCAGCCGCCCCCCCCCCCCAACCATATCAATACACAAATGCAAAACACAATAACCCCCCTCTTATATCCCACCATTTAGCAGTGGGTCCCTCTCTGATCGAATAGGTTTCTTTATTGTGCAAGCGTGGCTGAGGACAAGTATGTCCACACTGGGTATGCGTAAGTGAGTTTGGTGCATGCCCAGTAGAACTAAGGCACGTAGCTGTTTTCCTCCATGCATTTCATTTTGCTGGGCATGTGCGAACCTTATTTGCACATGCCCAGTACAGATACGGTCTCGCTTGTGTACTGAAGATACCTATTCGTCCAGAGAGGGATACAGCACTAGAATAGTGGGGTATAGGGGAGGTATGGCTCTAGAGAATGTCCAGAGGCTCCCCACTACTAAGGGGTATCTGCCAGGGTAGGGTAAGAATAAATGGTCTAGCCAGGGTCAGTGTCTCCATAGGGGCAAACTGCAAACAGCCCCCAGCATGCCCCCCTCTATAGAGACACTTTAGCTTCCAGCATGCCCCCTCCTCTATAGAAGTACCACAACTCCCAGCATGCCCCTACCCCTCCATAAAGGCATTACCGTTCTCATCATAGGCCCCCCGTCCACATAGGCACTACAGCTCCCAGCATGCTCCTCCCCTTCCAGAGGCACCACAGTTCCTAGCATGCCCCTCCGTCTCCTTATAGTATTGTGTTGTCCCCCAGGGCCCCGGAGCTGGCTGCCAGACCTCCTACAATGTGAATTGAGACCAGGGGGCTACGCCAGTCAGCTCTAGGGGACATGCCAATACTACATGGAGGAGGAGCATGCTTGGAACTGCAGTACCTCTATTGGGGGGGGGGGGGAGCACAGTGGTGCCTCTATGGAGTGAAGGGTGAAGCATGATGGGAGGAGTGGTACCTCTTTGGAGAGGAGGAGCATGCTGGGTGCAAGGGTACCTCTACAAGGGGGGGGGGGGGGGGTGGACATGCTGGTAGCAGTGGTGCCGCTATGGAGTGGGGGGCATGCTGGAACCACTGGTGCCTGTATGATGTGGGGAGGGGGGCATGCTGGGAGCAGTGGTGCCTCTATGGAGTGGGGGTGGGTATGCTGGAACCACTGGTGCCTCTATGGAGTGGGGGCATGCTGGGAGTAGTGGTGCCTCTATGGAGTGGGGGTGGGCATGCTGGGAGGACTGGTGCCTCTGTGGAGTGGGGGGACATACTGGGAGCAGTGGTGCCTCTGTGGAGTGGGGGGGACATGCTGGGAGCAATGGTGCCTCTGTGGAGTGGGGGGACATGCTGGGAGCAGTGGTGCCTCTGTGTAATGGGGGGACATGCTGGGAGCAGTGGTGCCTCTGTGGAGTGGGGGTGGGTATGCTGGGAGCACTGGTGCCTCTGGAGTGGAGAGGGGGGGCATGCTGGGAGCAATGGTGCCTCTATGGAGTAGGGGTGGGCATGCTGGGAGGACTGGTGCCTCTGTGGAGTGGGGAGGGGGGCATGCTGGGAGCAGTGGTGCCTCTGTGGAGTGGGGGTGGGCATGCTGGGAGGACTGGTGCCTCTGTGGAGTGGGGGGACATGCTGGGAGCAGTGGTGCCTCTATGGAGTGGGGGTGGGTATGCTGGGAGCACTGGTGTCTCTATGGAGTGGGGAAGGGGGGCATGCTGGGAGCAGTGGTGCCTCTATGGAGTGGGGGGGGGGGCATGCTGGGAGCAGTGGTGCCTCTATGGAGTGGGGGTGGGCATGCTGGGAGGACTGGTGCCTCTGTGGAGCGGGGGGACATGCTAGACGCAGTGGGGCCTCTGTGGAGTGGGGGTGGGCATGCTGGGAGGACTGGTGCCTCTGTGGAGTGGGGGGACATGCTGGGAGCAGTGGTGCCTTTGTGGAGTGGGGGGAGGGGGTTTCTGGGCACAGTAGTGCCTCTATGGAGTATGGGGGAGCATGATAGGAGCACTGGAGCCTCTATGTAGGGTGGGCATGCTGGGAACAGTGGTGCCTCTGTGGAGTGGGAGGGGGAGCATGATGGGAGCAGTGGTGCCTCTATGGAGTGGGGGTGGGCATGCTTGAACCACAGTGTAGCCTCTAAGGAGTTGGGGGGCATGCTGGGAACAGTGGTGCCTCTGTGGAGTGGGAGGGGGGGCATGATGGGAGCATGATATGGAGTGGTGCTGGGGGCAGAGGTTAGAGGGGTATGGGGGACAAGCATGCAGTCACAGAAGCTACAAGCATAGCAGGAACTCACAAGCTGGCAGCTGCTGCAGTAGTCACAGGATGTATTCCCAGCCAGTAATCCGATCCTCCAGCTTCCTGCACTGAGGTGCCTCTTCTCTTCTCTGTGTATGGTGAAAGCTGCACCCAGAGCCATGCTTCTCTGCCTCGGCTCTTCCCACCATGTGAGCTCCACACACAACATCCGAGCAGCTGACTTCCTCCCCACTGATTTCCTGTGTGGCTGTGTCGGGACTCGGAAGGGAGGTGAGAAGGACAAACAGCTGCTGTGGCCCTGCGGATTTGTGCACGGAGATCTCTCTGCCTGACTGAGCCCGGGGGGTTTCTGGCTTGCTATCTGTGTAGCCCCAGCAGCGTGAGAGATCTCCGTGCAGGCGCAGCTGCTGTGTCCCTCCTTGCAGACTGACTGGCCACTGTAACAGCGCTGCCACTCCTCCCCAGACTCCTCTCTGTAGCCGCCCGCTGGCTGCAAACACACACGGACAGGCAGCAGTGTGCACAGCGGGCGGCTGTGGTTGAAACTGTGAACGGTCTGTGGAAACTGTGGGGATAGGAAATGGCAGAGGCGGCTCCCCACCCGCCCCAAACATTCTGGCGCCCTAGGAACCAGCCTCGGGTGCCTTTCCCTAAATCCGGCCCTGCATACACAATATGGAGAAGAGCTTGAATCTCACGATCCAGACGCTGGATGGAACCGTTGAAGATGAGGTGGGTGGAGTACAGTCGGAGCAAGAAGCAGAGGTAGCCGCTAGTTGGGTCACAGTTAGAAGGGGTAGGGGAAATAGTGGCAGGGAGGCTAGTCCCGAGTTGTCCCTCCCTAATAAGTATGCTCTTTTGTGTAATATTGGGGAGGATGATTCTGGAGTAGCAATGCTGCAGCAGGATGTGTCCCTTAGCAACCAAGGGGCAGACTGCTGCAACGAGAAAGGGAATAGGAATGCAGCTAAGGCTAGACAGGTACTGGTGGTAGGGGGATTCAATTATTAGGCACACAGATAGGGTAATCTGTCGAAGAAACCGTGAATGCCGTTCAGTCTGTTGTCTCCCGGGTGCTCGGGTTTGGCATGTAGCGGAAAGAATTGACAGATTATTGGGTGGGGCTGGGGAAGACCTGGCTGTCATGGTACACGTTGGCAACAATGACAAAGTTAGTGGGAGATGGAAGGTCCTCAAAAATGATTTTCAGGTACTTGGAGATAAACTTAAAGCAGGGACCTCCAAGGTGGTGTTCTCTGAAATACTGCCTGTGCCACGTGCTACTTCTGAGAGACAGAGGGAGCTTAGGGAGTTAAATAAGTGGCTGAGAAATTGGTGTAGGAAGGAAGGGTTTGGGTTCCTGGAGAACTGGTCAGACATTGCAGTCGGCTACAGGTTCTACAGCAGGGATGGGCTGCACCTTAATGGGGAGGGTGCAGCTGCATTGGGGGAGAAGATGGCTAAACGGTTGGAGGAGATTTTAAACTAGGATCTGGGGGGAGGCGGGAGGATAAAGTCTCAATACGTAGACAAGATAAGGTAAAAAGACAGTGGGAGCCTAACATTATGGGGGGTGGAGAGGGGGGTGGGGACAGTGTAAAGTTTAAGGAGGTTGGTAAAACTTCAAGTAGCCCATTTCATGTAAACAAAACTGGTAAATGTAGTGGTAAAAATATAAAGTGCATGGTAACCAATGCTCGGAGTGACTGATAGGCCACAGAGCAGCGGAGCACTAAAACTATGAATTTTAGAAAAGCAAAGTTCAATCAACTCAGGCAGGCACTAAGTTTGGTGAACTGGGATAATGTACTACAAGGGGAGGACACTGAAGGGAAATGGCAAGCTTTTCAACTTATTCTCAATCAATATTGTAGTATGTATATTCCATATGGAAACAAAATATCTAGGAATAAAAAAAGGCCTCTATGGATGAATAGAAAGGTTAGAGATAAAATGAAGAGTAAAAAGAATGCCTATAAGGTCCTAAAACAGGAGGGGACTGAGTCTGCACTAAGCAATTACAAGGAGTGCAATACAAATTGTAAAAAATAAATTAGGCTGGCAAAGAATAAAGATCGAAGCTGAAAATCAAATCGCTAGGGATATCAAATCTAACCCAAAATTTTTTTTACAAGTACATCAACTCTAAAAAAAGAAAGGTTGACTGTATAGGACTCCTAAAGGATGAGGGTGGGAACTCAATGGTGGATGACCAAGGTAAGGCAGAGTTATTAAATGCTTTCTTTGCTTCTGTCTTCACAAAGGAAAGAGCACTGTTGCAAATTACAGATGCAGAAGAGTCTCAATCTTCTAACTGTAATATGAAATACTTAACGCAGGAAGAAGTTAAGGCAAGACTAAATAAATTAAAAACAGACAAGGCACCTGGCCCGGATGGCATGCATCCTAGGGTCCTAAGGGAATTAAGTTCAGTTATAGATAAACCCCTTTATCTTATCTTTTGTGACTCTCTTTCAACTGGCAGAGTCCCAGTGGATTGGCGTACAGCCCACGTTTTCCCATTAATTAAGAAGGGCAAAAAATCAGATCCAGGATTTTATAGACCTGTAAGCTTAACATCAGCTGTATGCAAACTATTTAAGGGGTTACTAAGAGATACTATACATGACTTTATAGTAGAAAATAATCTTATTTCTCAGCATCAACATGGGTTTACTAAAGTCAGGTCCTGTTTGACTAACATGCTCAGCTTTTATGAGGTAGTGAACGCTAATATGGATATTGGCAATGCTGTAGATGCGATATACTTGGACTTTGCAAAGGCCTTCGACACTGTTCCCCACAGAAGTCTGGTGCAAAAGTTGAGGAAGCAAGGACTGGGGAAGGGTCTGTGTGCATGGATAGGGAACTGGCTAATGGACAGAAAACAAAGAGTTGTGGTCAATGGAACATACTCAAAATGGGAGACTGTTAGCAGTGGGGTCCCACAGGGGTCTGTACTGGGTCCAGTGCTCTTCAATTTATTTATTAATGACCTAGTAGATGCAGTAGTAAGCAATGTTGCTATTTTTGCAGATGATACAAAATTGTGCAGAATCATCAACTCTCAGGAAGATAGTGTCATATTGCAACAGGATCTGGATAGGATGGCTATATGGGCACATACATGGCAGATGAAATTCAATGTTGAAAAATGTAAAGTCATGCATTTTGGTCGTACCAATGGTCTAGCACCATACAAAATAAATGGGATACAGTTGGGGACATCAAACTTGGAAAAGGACTTAGGAGTACTCATCGACAACAAGTTAAATAATCGTTCTCAATGCCAAGCCGCTGCAGCTAAAGCTAACAAAATTTTGGGATGCATTAAAAGGGAAATAAAAACTCGAGATGCTAGCTTAATATTGCCCGTTTAACTTTCTAGTAAGGCCGCATCTGGAATATGAAAGTCAGGTCTGGGCACCACATTACAAAAAAGATATTGCAGTTTTAGAGCAGGTGCAAAGACGAGCAACAAAATTGATACGTGGGATGGAAGGTCTCACTTACCAAGAAAAGTTAGATAAACTGGGTTTATTTAGTCTAGAGAAAAGACGCCTTAGAGGGGATCTAATTAACATGTATAAATACATCAAAGGGCAATATAATAGCTTGGCGGATGAGCTTTTTGTCCCTAGGCCTTCTCAAAGGACTAGAGGACATGATCTGCGCATGGAGGAAAAACGTTTTAGCCATTTATTTAGGAAAGGGTTCTTTACAGTAAGAGTGATTAAGATGTGGAATGCATTGCCACAGGAAGTCGTTATGGCAAACTCTATACCAGCATTTAAAGGGGGCTTAGATGCTTTCCTTGCGTTGAAAGACATGCATGTCTACAATTACTAGGTAATGCCTAATGATGTTGATCCAGGGATTTTATCTGATTTTATCTGATTGCCATCTGGAGTCGGGAAGGAATTTTTTTTTCGCTTTTGGGGCTAATTGGACCATGCCTTGTAAGAGTTTTTTCGCCTTCCTCTGGATCAACAGGGATATGTGAGGGAGCAGGCTAGTGTTGTACTTTGTTCTCTGGTTGAACTCGATGGACGTATGTATTTTTTCAACCAAAATAACTATGTAACAATGTGGGGGAGGGGAGTAGAAAGATGACTGGCCACTATGGGGGGGAGGGGAGTAGAGAGATGACTGGCCACTATGTGGGGGAGGGGAGTAGAGAGATGACTGGTCACTATCTGGGGGAGGCGGAGTAGAGAGATGACTCATGACTGGCCCCAATGTGGGGGAGGGGAGTAGAAAGATGACTGGCTACTGTAATGATCAGTAACAGCTCTTAACAGCACGGTAGTCAGTACTTAATTCAGAGTGTGATCACACGTGTATTTAGTGCACAGTAATACAGGAGTACTCCTATGTGATAGTCCTTGGCTGTAGGAACTATCACTAGGTAGAGTGGTCGTACAGGCAATATCAGTAACAGAGAGGTCAGGAGGCAGTACAAAGTCGTCAGGCAAAAAGCGTAGTGATAAAACAGGCAAAGGTCGGTAACAGATCAGATGAGCGAAGGTACAGAATCAGGAGGCAATATTAGAGTCGGGGTCGGCAACAATCAGATAGGCAGAGTACAGAATCGAGAGGCAGAGAGCAGACTCAAGGGTTCAGGCAAAGAGTCATACACAGATATTCAATACAATAATAAAGATAATTACTTTTACAAGTATCAATAATATTCCTAGCTATGTGTAAATCCCCGGGGTCCTGCCGGATCAAACACACTGGGAACTGACTAAGGTCTGAGAGCTTAACCGCAAAGTATCAGCAACAGCAGACAATGAGCTACTGACAGCTCGGGTCTTAAATACAGACAGATAACCCCGCAGTTCCGCCCAGCGTGCTTCAGCCAATCAGGAGCGGTGATCGGTCCTACCATGTCAGATGACCGGCCGGTCAGCTGACCCGCCTCCTCAATGCATAAAGGTCCTGTCTCCTGGCGCGCGTGTGCGCAGCTCTACTGAGATGTATCCTGGAGAGACCTGTCCTGCCTGACGGAAATGACTGAGAAGACGCGGCGAGATCCGTGGTCGCATCAGACGTGGAAGCGGCGGCCTCACCGCTCCCTTCTGCGGAGGTAACTACCATACTCCTAACAGCTACTAAGTGGGGGAGGGGAGTAGAGAGAAGACTGGCCACTATGTGGGGGAGGGGAGTAGAGAGATGACTGGCCACTATGTGGGGGAGTGGAGTAGAGAGATGACTGGCCACTACGTGGGGTAGGGGGAGTAGAGAGAAGACTGGCTACTACGTGGGGGAGGGGGAGTAGAGAGATGACTGGCCACTATGTGGGGGAGGGGAGTAGAGAGATGACTGGCCACTATGTGGGGGAGTGGAGTAGAGAGATGACTGGCCATTATTTGAGGGAGTGGAGTAGAGAGATGACTGGCTACTACGTGGGGAAGGGGAGTAGAGAGATGACTGGCCACTATGTGGGGGAGTGGAGTAGAGAGATGACTGGCCACTACGTGGGGAAGGGGAGTAGAGAGATGACTGGCCACTATGTGGGGGAGTGGAGTAGAGAGATGACTGGCCACTATGTGGGGAGGGGAGCAGAGAGATGGCTGGCCACTATGTGGGGAAGGGGAGTAGAGAGATGACTGGCCACTATGTGGGGAAGGGGAGTAGAGAGATGACTGGCCACTACGTGGGGGAGGGGGAGTAGAGAGATGACTGGCCACTATGTGGGGGAGTGGAGTAGAGAGATGACTGGCTACTACGTGGGGGAAGGGGAGTAGAGAGATGACTGGCCACTACGTGGGGGAGGGGGAGTAGAGAGATGACTGGCCACTATGTGGGGGAGGGGGAGTAGAGAGATGACTGGCCACTATGTGGGGGAGGGGAGTAGAGAGATGACTGGCCATTATTTGGGGGAGTGGAGTAGAGAGATGACTGGCTACTACATGGGGAAGGGGAGTAGAGAGATGACTGGCCACTATGTGGGGGAGTGGAGTAGAGGGATGACTGGCCACTACATGGGGGAGGGGGAGTAGAGAGAAGACTGGCTACTACGTGGGGGAAGGGGAGTAGAGAGATGACTGGCCACTACGTGGGGAGGGGGAGTAGAGAGAAGACTGGCTACTACGTGGGGGAGGGGGAGTAGAGAGATGACTGGCCACTTCATGGGGGAGGGGGAGTAGAGAGATGACTGGCCACTATGTGGGGGAGGGGGAGTAGAGAGATGGCTGGGTGGGGATTTTGATCTGCAGGTGGCCACATAATAATTTAGTTGAAAGGCTCAGAGTGCTGTTGTTACACACCTGGTCTGACAGCTTTATAAGAATTTGCCTGATTTCAGTCTAATGTAGTCTGCATGTCCTGAATGTGGTAATATGGCCACAGCAATGCGCTGTGACTGATGGATGCAGGTACTGCATTCTGAGATATTGGTCTCAATTCTGGTAGGGTTATCAAACAAATTACCTCGTGTGAGGTAATTTACCTCATGAGGTAATGACATTTAGCAATTCTGGTAGGTTTAAGTCTCGTTTTACTTCATGAGGTAAATTATGAGGTAATTTACCGAAAATCGCTATTCTCATGGAAATTAGGGGGCATGTTAGCACATAATTTACCGATCAGTTTAAGACCTGCCTGTACCTGGAGGTAAAGTCAATTTGTATGCATTTTGCAGTTTTTAGTGGAGTTCCTATTGCTGTTTTAGTGTCGTTCCCATTCAGGCTGTGTAATAGAAAAGAATAGTAGAAATAAAACTCCAAATATTTACTGGATTTTTTTTTTTATAAGGGATTCATATAAATATACTTTTCATAAGTTGCTACATAATCAAATACACCTTCCCCCCCTCAAAAAACAAAACAAAAAAAATCTTCAAAAAGACTATCCTAATTTATGGAAGACAATTAAAGACTACTGTTATATTTATTTACTGCATGATTACCTTACGTTTTACCTCACTTTATGCATTTACCTCATGTTTTACCTCATCTTCGGAAATGGGGAGAAATCTTGAGGTATTTTACCTACAAAATAATATTTACCTCACATAGCTACCAGAATTGAAGCCATTGTGAGCCCAGTCACTCCAGTCTAGGAGCCGCTATCAGTCACATTCACTCTACTCACAGGAACTATGCCTGTAAGTGTAAATTCCTCTGATGCATGGGTCATCCTTTACTTCTGCAGACTACCGGTCCCATTTATAGATGGGCACCACTAAAGATATTGAACAAATCACAAGCTGAGCCATATTAAGCCTATCCAGAGCCCAGGGCACTGCAAGGAATTTGGCCCCGCCTCCCAGGTTAACAGTTATAGAACCACTATTGCAAAAAAAAAAAAAAAATGTATACACTATATATAAAATGCACATTTCTCCCAGAGTAAAATGCACTATTAATTACCTTTTTCCTATGATGCTGTCGCTTGCAGGATTTAATAAAAATCTGAAAGATCTGACAGATTTTGGACTAGTTCATCTCCTCTTGGGGGATTATCAGTATTACATTTATTCTTTATAAAAGAACTCACTAAAAAGGAACTATACAAAGATGACAGGCAGCTTCCCTACTCATTTGCACACTAGAAAGTAGCTACATGCCTCCAGATAAATGAATTAACCCCCCTGGCGGTAAGCCCGTGCTGAGCACGGGCTATGCCACCGGAAGGCACCGCTCAGGCCCCGCTGGGCCGGTTTGCATAATTTTTCTTTTGCTACACGCAGCTAGCACTTTGCTAGCTGCGTGTGCAATGCGATCGCCGCTGCTATTGGTCGCGCCACGGCGCCCCCCCCCCCCCCCTGTCTCGCTACATGAAAAAGAAAAGAAAATGTAAAAAAAAAACGGATTTGCTGCCCCCTGGCGGATTTTTAGCAAACCGCCAGGAGGGTTAAAGAGAGTCTGAAGCCAGATTAAAAATGGCTTTTAGCATATATTCAGCAGGGGTATGTTTGCCCCTGCTAAAACGCCGCTATCCCGCGGCATAACAGTGGTCTTTACCCGCCAAATCCCCCCTGCTACCTCCGGGGAGCGTTTCCACGTGAGGCAGGGCTATGAGCTGCAGCCCTGCCTCACACGCGTCTATCAACGGCAGATCTCCGCCTCTCCCCGCCCCTCTCAGTCTTCCTTCTTTGAGAGGGGCGGGGGAGAGGTGGAGATCCACTGCTGACAGATGCGTGTGAGGCAGGGCTGCAGCTCATAGCCCTGCCTCACACGGAAGCGCACAGGGGTAGCAAAATCCACGACCAAGTTGGTCGTGGATTTGCAGGGGGGATTTGGGGGGTAAAGACCCCTCGTTAGGCCGCGGGATTGCGGCGTTTTAGCAGGGGCAAACATACCCCTGCTGAATATATGCTAAAAAGCCATTTTTAATCTGGCTTCAGACTCTCTTTAAGTAGCCACAAGCCCCCAGTTGCAAGAATTAAGTAGTCCCATTGCAGTAGATACAATAATGAAGTGGTCATGCCTCCAGACACCAGAACCAAGTAGCCATGTGCACCCAGGTAAAAAGATTAAGTATTGTGCTCACGGATAAGCAAAATAAAGATGACTCATAACTACTTATAGCAGAACATAAAAAAATATACAGGATAGCCATTTGTATGTTAATTATCCTTGCTTCAGAACCGTAAACACTTCTTATATCCATATAGTGGTATGTAGTCCCACCCCCCTAGTGATGTTTAACCTTGGCTATGATGTCACACAGTCTTCTGCATCAGGGTAGACTGGGATATTAACTGCTCACTACACACTCACTTTAAATAATTTTGTAAAAACAAGTGTTTTTATTTATTAAGTTTAATTCAGCAAGTAAGTAAGTTCCTCTATGATACCCACATGCCCCCAGAGGAAAAAAAATTTAGCCATGTGTCCCCAGATAAACTAATAAAGTATCCAAAATGCCCCCCCCCCCCCCCGAAACAAGAACTAAGTAACAACATTTTCAATATTAAGTAGCCATCTGAACTCTTCAGAACAGTGGTTTTGAGTCATGTTAGTAGTATTAGACAGCCAAGGGTGGTCCTCAGATTTTATTACCGTAGGTCTCAAGGTATAACCACTAAATAATATTATTAGGTAGTCATGTGTGTCCCCTAATAAGCAGTAATACTCTGCCAGGTGTCGAATTAAGTAGCCACGTGCCTGCAGATAACAACAATTACGTACTCACATGCATGCAAATACAATAATTAGGTAGTCATGTGCCTGAAGATAGAGTTAAGTAGCCAGATGCCCAATATAAACCTAAATTAAGTACTCATGTTCCCAAGATAGAAATAACAGGTGCCCCTAGATATCACTGTTTGGTAGTCAGATGTGCTAAGACAAGTGAATTTGGCATTGTTATTTGACACCTCCGCTACCATATGACACAGTACACAACTTCCTAGTTTGACAAACCCTAAAAAGGACATGAAGAGCAAACTGTATCAGAACAGCCCACACAGCATTAGTGATATTGTAAGAAGTTTGTTGAACACTTGTATATAGTGTAATTACTTAATATTTAATCTATTCTTCTCTTTCAGCTTCGGATACCAGTTCTGACTCCAACAATGCAAAACCCTGAATGCCCAGCATGGCAGATCATGTGGGATCTTGTTAGTAGTCCTAACAATGAAAATGGCTTAATCTTCAATCACCAAATACCATGTGAACTATTCAGGGTGCTGGATGTGGGGTGGGTAGGAAGAGAGAGGGGCTAATTGATGGTCAGGAGAATGAGGGCTATCGAGGGTCCTGGGCAGTGGGTAGTGAGAGACAGGTGGGCTAATTATTGAGGGAAGGTGGGAGGAGAGTAAGGACTATTGTACGGGCTATGGAGAGTACTGGGGGGGTGGGTTGGGTGAGAGAGGGGCTAACTGAGAGTCAGGTGGGAGAGTGGGGAGTAAGGGTGCTGGGGGTGGGTGGGTAGGGAGAGAAAGGGGATAATTGGGGATCAGGGTGAGATGTAGGGTATTGAGAGTGATGGGGAGGAATAGGGAGATAGAGGGTCTAATTCTGGGTCAGAGGGAGAAAGTGAGGGTGCTTGTGGTGGGTAGGGAGAGATATGGGTTAATTAAAGGTCTGGGGGAGAGTAGGGGTTACTGAGGGTGCTGGGATGGGAAGGCAGAGAAAAAGGGCTAATTGAGGGTCAGCAGGAGGGTGAGGGCTGGGGGATGGTAATGTATAATGCTCTACTGCCTCTCTGCATTTTACCGGAGGAGTGGGCCACCGTAGACTCCCTGTGATGCAGGTAATCTCTGGGGCTATTGTTATACCCCTGCTGATAGTAATCATCAACTTACATACAGTCCACTAGAATGAGATAATATCACCTGTCAGTGAATTCCTTTAAAGCTGATCTTAAAGCCCATGTTCACAAATAATCATACAGGTCTCGAAAGACTAAAGCTGGGTCCACACATAGAATAAAAGTAGTGTTTTCCGAACAGGAAGCCAGCAGACAACAGACATGTGGACAGAGGCGTAACTAGGCTTTTCAGCACCCGGGAACAAAGACAGTTTTTGCACCCATCTCTGGACAATTTGGCCATGGCCACACATCAGAATGTGATCATGGTCATGGGTGGAGCCAAATGTACCAATGCTGTTTATATAGCCAGATGTGCCCCCTCCCTTCCCCCCGTTTAGATAGCCAAATGTGCCCCCCTTTAGATAGCCAGATGTGTCTCCCATCCCCCCGTTTAGATAGCTAAATGTGCCCCCCTTTAGATAGCCAGATGTGTCTCCCATCCCCTCGTTTAGATAGCCAGATGTACCCCCATAGTTAGCCAGATGTACCCCCCATAGTTAGCCAGATGTGCCCCCCCCTTGTTCCTCTGCAGAGGGAGGGAGAGAAGCAGGGGCACTTCGGGCAGCCAGTGAGCCGCCTCTTACTCACTTGGGGGTGTGGTGGCCAGGCTCTGCGCCCCCTTACAGTGCTGCGCCCGGGGACATGTGTCCCCCCTTGCCCACACATAGCTACGCCTCTGCATGTGAATGGATTCAATGTTATTAATAGGACCCAATCACCCATGTCTGTTGAAACTAATCTCTTGGCTCTGTTGTAAGTTGTGCATTTAAAAAAACGCAGATTAGAAAATGCAGAGATATCTTTTTTTATGCAGCCCATTACTAGACTTTTATTATGTGCAAAAACTCATGCGTTTCCCGCAGCACATGCGCCTTTCCTTAGTGTGCTCCTAGCCTGTGTGCACTGCCCGCTCATGTAAATTGTGCCGCAGTTTAGTGAATACGCCCTCTTAGAGCTGAATAATTGCAAATACATGTGAAACTTTTCATTAGTCTACGCAATGATCTGATGTTATCAACTGCTCTACTATCTTAGTAAGTCCACCGCTATTTCATGTCAAGCAGCGTGTGACAAAATACACACCTGTGATACCATCTCTCCACTCTGCCAATAAGTCAGAGAAAACGGAAAATTGTATACTTACCTATCGGTAATTTTCCTTTCCTGTCTAAACTCCGTAGTATGCTGCCATTGAGTTGGACAGGAAATGAGAATCACATAAGCTTACTGTAGCTGCATCGTAGAAAAGTATTATGGAAATATCTTTTTTATCATTTGTATTTATTATGAATAATTGTTTTGTATGTTTTCTTTATGCGTTAAACATGAAATATTGGAACAGCAGTTTGCTTGTTGTTATGGGGCGATACAAAGACTTCTTTCTCGCATTTACTTTGTTATTTTTGTGTGGATTGAGGCAATATCTCCTAGTAACGATTACCTTGTATAATAGTTTTTAATGAAATAAAAAGAGTTTGTTGTCTCTGGTTCTTAGCTGAATTTTCTGCAGTACTCATGATAAATTCTATTTTTGGGAACTAATTTTATGCAACTGAATTGCAGATTTTCTTTTTTGCTGACAGCATTTTATTTTACATAAATTAAAGGACACCTGAAATCAAAGGAATAGGCTGCCATATTTATTTCCTGTTAAACAATACCAGTTGCCTGGCTGTCCTGGTGATCTCTTTGGCTGCAGGAGTGTCTGAATCACACACCTGAAACAAGCATGCAGCTAATCTTGTCACACTTCAGTCAGAGCAACTGATCTGCATGCTTGTTCAGGGGCTGTGGCTAAAAGTATTAGTGGTAGAGGATCAGCAGGAGAGTCAGGTAATGTGCATTGTTTAAAAAGAAAGAAACATGGCAGCCTCCTTATCCCTCTCATGTCATGTGTGCTTTAAACCCCAGCTTTAGGGACAGATATCTATTGCTATCTGATAACTAAAGCTGCATACACAGTATGGGCTGTTAGAGTGTGAATTCACATTGCAAAAATTCGCATTATCGCTGCCACCAATGCATTTCAATGAAAAAAAAAAAAAAAAAACGACTGCTTGCTACAGAATGTTTCACCTCACATTGTTCAGTATGTAATTTGCATGTATAAAAGCCAATGGTGCCCAATGCAAATCTATGATTTTTAATGTAAAAAAAAAAAAACATCCATTTTCCCATCTAGCATGCGTCCTCCTGTTTCCTGTGATGGTCTTGTTGCTATGGAGATTAAAAATTGGATATGAAAATTCATAATCAAAATGCACTTAAAGAGACTCTGTACTAAGAAAAAACGTCCCTGGGGGTACTCACCTCAGGAGGGGGAAGTCTCTGGATCCCATCGAGGCTTCCCCCGTCCTCCTCAGTCCCATGGTGGTCTCACTCTGGCCCACGAAAAAGCACAGCCGACAATTTGTCAGGCTGTGCAATATTTACCTTTCCCTGTTCCAGCGGGGGCTCTGTTGTGCAGTAGACCAGACTGGGATCAGCCAATTCCACCTATTTCCGAGCCGAGAGCCGCTACTGCGCCTGCGCTGGAGCCGGGAAGGTAAATATTTACATCCCACTGTTCGGGTAACTCTATTGCTGCTGCCGTGGGGCCGAGGAGGGCGGGGGAAGCCTTGATAGGATCCAGAGGCTTCCCCTCCCGAGGTGAGTACCCCCAGGGCATTAGTTTACCAGTACAGATCCTTTTTAAAAATGCATGCATTTTCCCAAATTTGCATCAAAAACATGTCTGTAACTGTACTCAAATTGCATGCGAGACAGTGGAAATGGGTCCTATGGATTTTACTCTTCAAAGATAATCATTCCTGCTCTTCATCCCAAAAACAAACTGGTCAAAATTGCTTTAGACATAGGGAAAGTAGACTGTGACTAGGGTAACACGGGCAAAACAATAACTGAGGCCAACACCCTCCATGTACACACACACACACACACACACACCTAGACCCTTAGGCCTGGAACCCACTGAAAACCGCAAACGCAAAACGCAACCGCTAGCGTTTTGTCTGAGCGGTTTGCAAGCGGATTCATGCGCGTTTTTGGTCGTGTTTTGCAACATTGTATTTTTTTCCCCAGCGGGTGCCTAGCGTTTTGCGTTTTGCGTTTTTATCCTGATTGGTCCTGTTAATTATTTTTCATTTTGTTACAGTGTGCTGAACCGCAAAACGCTAGCAAAACCGCTCAGTTTAGGTTTTGCTGAGCGTTTCCGCTAGCGGTTCAATACTTTACATTGAAGCGCTAACGCTCCCAAAATGCTGCAGGTCCTGCGTTTGCGTTTCTGAGAAACGCAAACGCTCCTGTGGAAGTTGCCCCATCCATTAACATCAGCCCAGCGTTTTGGCAAACTGCTAGCGTATCGCAGTGCTGCCAAAACGCTGCCAAAAGCGCTCCTGTGGGTTCCAGCCCTCACACCCTCCCTCACATTGCAGAGGTGCAGAGCAACATTTACCCGCTCCAGTGCTGCATCTGATCTCAGTGCTCCCCGGTAGTCACACTCTATGCTGCCACCCTCCAGCTCCTAATGCATGCCACATGAGCAGGAGCCAGAGGTATGCAGTATAGGATGAATATTACACTGTGCTCCCTGTGCTACTCTGTAGATGTGGGTCCCAGTAATTAGCGGACAGTTCCCAGTGAACTGTGAACTTGGGCTGTTCACCGTTCACATTTAATTAGGACTTTTTTGTCAAAAGTTTGCGTTTGCATTTTTTACATTAAAGTCAATGGCTGCCGACTTTAGTGGTTAATAGCAAAGCCCCCGTGTATGTGCTAGAAACACCACATTTGCAGGGTACTGTAAGGAGGACAGTGGAAACAAAAGGTGATATCAGGTTGCTCCAGAGTGCCAGTGTGGGTGGGCACGATAGATGCAGTGGGTGGGGAGGAGTACGAGAGTCACGCAGGAGGAAGTGACGGAGCCTAAGCTATACTAAGTATAGCTAGAGCTTGAGAATCTTTAAATTTCCCACCAGAGCTCCCCATTGGTCTATTAATAGACCAATGAGAATCCTCCATATTCCCATTGGTCTGTTAATAGATTAATGGGGAGCCTTGGAGGTAAATTTGAAGATGTTTATGCTCTAGCTATACCTAGTATAGCTAGAGCTGCGGCGGTGTGGCGGCGGCCGGCAGAGGTCTTCAATCAAGGTATCTACTAGAGGATATTGGCATGGGACATTTCCGAGAATATTAACATGGGAGCAAGGTAAGTATTCATGGTTGATTTAAACAAAAACAAAACAAACACAGAACACTTATATCGCGCTTTTCTCCTGGCGGACTCAAAGCGCCAGAGCTGCAGCCACTAGGACGCGCTCTATTGGCAGTAGCAGTGTTAGGGAGACTGACCCAAGGTCTCCTACTGAATAGGTGCTGGCTTACTGAACAGGCAGAGCCGAGATTCGAACCCTGGTCTCCTGTGTCAGAGGCAGAGCCCTTAACCATTACACTATCCAGCCACTTTTCTTGTCATTTTGTTTTTATTTCTTGTTAACCCTTTGTGGAAATGGGATACTATGTAATATTATACTCATTTCACCTGGGGAGGGGGATTGCATGTGGTGGTCCCCTTCTTAAAGGGAACTTCTATTTGCCACCATGAAACCCTTCAGGATGTAGTTGGCCCCCACCTCCTCTTGGGGCACCGGAGATGGGGAAGAGCCCCTTGTCCATGGATTGGACAAGGACTCTGGGGAAGAGGGGGAGTCTTGGCCTGCAGAGGGGACAAGGGGTTGAAGAGGCTTGGGAGGGTGGACCCCACATATTTTTTTGTATTTAGCACTCTCTGAATATATACTGTATTTTTTGGACTATAAGACTTACTTTTCCTCCCCCAAAAGTGGATAAAAAAGTCACTGCATCTTATAGTCCAAATGCAGCGAGTTCATGACTTGTTAATGCTTGCCAATACAAACCTCCACAATGTCGGTGATTCCCTGTACTGTGCCCATGCAGAGAAGGACACAGGGGGACAAACGGAGGACACAGGGTGACACAAAGGGGCATAGAGGATGACACAAGGAGGACAGAGGCGTACACATGGGGGACACAGAACGACACAAGTGGGACAGAGGAGGACACAGGGAGACACAAGAGGTACAAGGGAGCATGAGGGGGCATAATCCACAAGATGTCCCTTCACCATGGATGCACCAGGTTTAGTATAATATTATTCCCCCCAGGTTTTCTCCTCTAGGTGCATCTTATGGTCTCCTGACCTCTTATAGTCCAAAAAATACGGGTATATAAAAAATAAATATATTTATATGCATGTTAATACATTATCTGTCATTTTGATATAGACTTTTTTTCCCCTCTATTTTACTTTTTTTTCTTGTTCCCACTGTCTAACATATCCTGCAAATTTGGTGTTTCTAGCACCCAAGTGGACTTTTCTATTAACCTCTAAAGTCAGCGGCCATTAAAATTTAAAAATAAACATTAAAAAAGCGTATTTTTTGGCAACTTTCAGTTTCACAACTGTCCAGGTTTTGGTACACATTTTACACCTTTTTTTAAAGACATTAGCCTCAATTCACTAAGCATTTTAGAGTAGTCTACAGATGGTTTTTAGTCTACCGGTGGTTTGGTGTAATGTTTTAGACCTGTTTTTAGACCTGGTCTAACATTCAGCAATTACGCAATTCAAGAAGGCAAACAAGGAGTAACCACGCCCACTTTTTCTGACAAAGATTAGACCAGCTGATTTCTGTAGGTAAAGTAATTCTGTGAGGTATTTTAGACGAGAGGATGGAACCTTTTGAATTTATTATGCAGGAGTTTAATTGCATCCAGAGGAGAGCTCATCAGAGGAGAAGGATGTTAGTCATAGCTACTCATTTGTGAATTGCATCTTTTGATATTTTTCCCTGCTTTACCCAAACTAATTACCAAATGGTTTAGACCAGGTCTAAAAACAGGTCTTATACATTTGGTAATAGTGAATTCCCCTTTGATGCAACTGACCAAACCGTCAGTAGACTAAAAACCATCTGTAGACTAGTCTAAACTGCTTAGTGAATTGAGGCCATTGTGGCTGCAGAGATGCCCTGAAAGTTTCAGAAGTTCACCTGCCACTAAAGTCTATGGAGCTCGCTGTGAACAGTGTTTGTGAATTTTCGGTAAAAAAAAATCCGGGCGGGAAAATACCGCATTCGGTATTTTAGACTTCTGTGTGCTCATTCATAAAAATGTTTACAGTTGCGATAGCAATGCGGTGATTTCCCGAACTAGGCTGGCTCTAGGTTGGCGGTAGGCTGACGTAACATGAGAAGCTGCCGGAGTTGATACAGTTTCTCCTCCAGAGACAGTGTTACAATGAAAGAGGCAGCCCCAACTTCCCTTTAGATGTGCATTTTTTATAAATTTCCTCTGTTTGCCGTGAATCTCGGCTGAATCTGTCTATTAGTCTTTCTAAACAATATATTTAATTGCCACAATTTAGAAGAACTTCAAGAAATGTTACACATGCAGGCTTTCTGATGTAAAAATCATATGAAAACAAGTACTCAAGAGGTTAAAACACAGCCTAGGTATTCTGGAAAGCCTTTTTTGTTCTGCTTTCACTGCTGCTGCCTGGGAGGTCTGTCTCCATTAACTTAGCTGTTATCCGCATGCTTATCGCCTTCTCCAAGGGAGCAGTATTCTCCGTCCTGATACCGCCTGCTCTAATCTTTATGAATTGACATTTAGTGACATGTGCTGAGATAATCACCGCACAAGGTGGTAATTTATCGCTCTGCTCGGGAATGACAGCTATTCATGTGGAAACAGCTTTTATGAATAAACATTTTGCTAAGTGCTCTGTAAAGTCAGCTGTTTTCAGCATAACCGCATGCGGGAATGCTTTATGAATAGCCATTGAGGGTACTTGACACTGTTGGCACCAAAAATCACCACATCCAGCAAAAAGGGGGCATATTTTTAAAGGTAAATTAGCGTAAAATCACATTACTCACATAAATTAGTGCAAGCTATAGTTCTCAATTAAACCAAGAGGTCTCTCTGTGGATTTATTTTTTCTCCCAGTGCAGTTCCTGCTAATGTAAAGTTATTCTTAGATATACTCCATCATATATCATCACTTTTGTGTCAATATAAATTCTCTACATTAGGCTCACATTCAGTGTAATATCTACTAAGGGGAATGTCATATTTTCCTGAATCCGTCTATCTGAAAAAACGAGTGGCCATGTCGTAATTATAGCGCCACTCACAATTAGAGGAGACACACTGGTACCATATAACCATATAGTATTCACAAAAACTAACCAGGGTATCTGCTTGCGCTTATAACAATTTTATTAATGGCTTGCAAAGATTAGTTTAAAGCGAAGTTCACACTCCTAACATATGAGCTGCTCTTACTTATTCCCACAGTCACTGTGAGGGCAATTTCCTGCATTGATCGCCCAGCTGATGCCTATGCAAATCAATCAGGTACCCAAACACAATTTGACATATGTGGGCCCTCCACCCGGTGCACACCATGAGACCTCCACACATACACCCTGACCCTGTATGGCTATAGCGCTAGGCCGGCCTGCCATGTGATGAGCTACTGTCCCCCACTTGCTTGTATATTGCAATGATTCTCACACTTCCTAGGATATGGCATAAAGGCTCATACACACATCAGACCATAGTCTTTGGAAAATGAAAGATCACAGACCAATCTTACCACCCTTCATGTAGTATGAGAGCCATACTTTACACAGTCTATTCTATGGAGCTGAACTCCCCAACAGACAGAAATCTTTGCAAGATGCTGCACACACAGATGCTGTACACATGCAACAGATCAGTATCTGCAAAAGATCTGTTCCTGCCAAAGATCCGTTCCTGAAAAATCCATTCATAGTCTATGATATCTGCAGATCATTATACACACCTTGTTTAACAGACATTCATCTGCAGATCACATCCACCAGGATGGTTTTTCAGATCTGCAGATGATTGTCTGATCTGCAGATGAATGTCTGTTAAACAAGGTGTGTATGATGATCTGCAGATCTCATAGACTATGAATGCAATTTACAGGAACGGATCTTTTGCAGGAACAGATCTTTTGCAGATACTGATCTTTTGAATGTGTACAGCATCTTTGTGTGCAGCATCTTGCAAAGATTTCTATCTGATGGGGAGTTCAGCTCCCAGGGGCGTAGCAATAGGGGGTGCAGAGGTAGCGACCGCATCGGGGCCCTTGGGCCAGAGGGGCCCCGAAGTGTCCACCCTCTATCACAGTATTAGCTCTCTGTTGGTCCTGTGCTGGTAATAATCACTTCTATAGATGCTTTGAATAGTAGTAATCATTAACAAACTGTTCCCCATTCCCTTCTTGCAACTCTGACACTGTGGTTGTCCTTAGCAGGTTTTGGTGCGCCGTATCAATTGTTATGTATAGAGTGCTTGGGGGGGCCCCATGTAAAACTTGCACCGGGGCCCACAGCTCCTTAGCTACGCCACTGTCAGCTCCATAGAATAGACTGTGTAGGTATGGCTCTCATACTACATGGAAGGGGGTAAAATTGGTCTGTGATCTTTCATTTTCAAAAGACTATGGTCTGATGTGTGTATGTGGCCTTAGGCAGAAAACCAAAAGTTCCTCACATTCTTAATGTAGTTGATGGATTGTTCTTCTTGTAGAATTCAAAGTTGCAAGTCTCACAGGGAAGTTACACACCTTGCTGTAAATAAGCCTTTACCTCCACTCCGCCATTTGTGGCTGCTGCACATGTCAGGGTATATCAATATGTCACTCCATACTCACAGCCTCCAAGAGGCTTCTTGCACTTCAGAGGGAGCAACACTCAGGGCCCATAATTATCGCAAGAGCCTGACATCTCCTGTCACCTCACTTACGCTCTCCGCTGTGGTATTCTCACGCTGTTCCGGTGGAGCTCCTGGCGCGGCCGGGCTGCGTAGTTCGTGAGCGCTCATGGGTGTCAGCTAAGCCCCGCCTGCTGATGCGTTTCACCCTGCCCACAGGGCTTTCTCAAAGCGAAAGAGGGTAGGATTCCTTGTAGCAATCAACCTTTTATCATAGCACTGTCAGGACATACCTCCAGGCGTGGTTAGTCCTCATGACGTATTCAAAGGCAATCCCCAGACATCATTCATCTCTTCCTTCTCATGCAATCCTTTTCAGTTGCATAACAATTTCAAATAATCAAAACAGATCATTATTAAAGTCTCTTGCTTTTCTTGCCAGCCATATCTCATAGTGGTTTACATCCTCTTCATCATATACAGATTAATCCAAAAAGTATACCATATTTACCTTCTGGGATTCTAGTCCCCAGACGGTAGATCCGCATCGCTTCAATCTTGTACAATTCATTTTCAATGTCACCCCCTCTATTTGGCACTTTTTGCTTGATTGTCCCCTTGAAGCATAGCACTGAGGGGTCACTCTTGTGATAACGTTCAAAGTGTGTTCCCAAGAGGCTATCTTTCTCCGCCTTTTCTATGTTCTTCACATGTTCCCCTATTCGTGTACCCAAACGCCATTTTGTTTTTCCCACATATAATAAATTGCATGGACATTTTATGCAGTATACTATTCTCTCAGAGTTACAATTAATATTGTCCCTGATCTCAAATGTCCTGGTGCCCTTGGCATTAGTGAAAGTCTTAGTTCTCTCGACCAAATTACACACATTACAGTCACCGCAACTATACATTCAAAATTTCTGTGGAAACGTATTCAACCATGTCTCTTTTTCTTTGCTCACAAATTCGGATCTCACCAATCTCCTCTTTAAATTGGGGGCCTTTCTCGCTGTCATATATGGCCTATCTTCCACCAAATTTCTTATCCTTTTATAAATTAGCAATGTCCCCCAATGTTTTTGCAAAACTTTTTGTAAGGAATACCAGTGGGCCCCATACATTGTGACGAACCTAATTGGTTCATTCTTTCCTAGACCCACCCCATTTTTCTTTTTCAGTGATCGTCCTGTTCGTACTTCCTCCCTATCCTTATCCTTCATTCTTTGGTATTCCTGTTCCACCAATTCCTTCGGGTAACCTCTTTCCAAAAGTCTCGTGCATAATTCCTGTCCTTCTTTCAAAAAATCTTTCTCTAAGGTACAATTTTGTTTATGCCTATGAAATTGCCCTCTGGGTACCGCTCTTTTTTGGGACTCCAAGTGATGACTAGAATAATGTAACAATGTGTTACCCGCTGTGGGCTTTCTATGGGTGGTTGAGAAGTCTCCCCCCTTCCGTACGTATCTTTAAATCATAGGTGAATCTGAGATTTCTCTCATTTTCACCAAGTTTTTCCATGAAACATTTTAGTTGTTCCCTGGTTCCCCGTCAGACCAGGAGCACGTCATCTATGAACCTCAACCACAGGCGAACATGCCTCTGGAAGAGGTCCAAGGGGTATACATCCTGCTGCTCCCAAAGCCCGGGGTTTAAACAAGCACAGGCCGGTGCACAGGATGCCCCCGTCGACGTGTCCCTGATCTGGCGGTAGAAGCGACCATCAAAACAAAACCAATTGTATTCGAGCACCAACTGTAATGCCTCCACCACATACTCATTGTGGAGAGCTGCATCTGGGTAGTGCTCACGGAGGAAAAATGCAGCAGCTGCCAGCCCCACTTCGTGGGGTATTGAGGTATAAAGGCCCTCAACATCAACACTTACAATCAGATCCTCACCAACTACTGGGAGCTCCTCCAGGACAGCCAGCACATCACCCCTGTCTCTCACAAAGGAAAGTAGGGCCTCCACCAGAGGTTTCAGCTTCCCATCCAGAAACTTGCCCAACCTCTCCAATGGCCCATAGCCATACAGGGTCAGGGTGTATGTGTGGAGGTCTCATGGGGTGCACCGTGTGGAGGGCCCACATATGTCAAATTGTGTTTGGGTACCTGATTGATTTGCATAGGCATCAGCTGGGCGATCAATAAAGGAAATTACCCTCACAGTGACTGTGGGAATAAGTAAGAGCAGCTCATATGTGTCATCTAATGTGTTTTTAGGATGTTTTAAAAAGAGTGTGAACTTCGCTTTAAACCAATCTTTGCAAGCCATTAATAAAATTGTTATAAGCGCAAGCAGATACCCTGGTTAGTTTTTGTGAATACTAAATGTCATATTTTCCACAGTATCTGGCCTAAGATTTTTAACCCAACTTAGATTTATTCAGCCTTGTTTTAATGACTGGTGATATTTTTTTCAGTGTGTCCCATTCCACACAGGCACTTAAAGGGAACCTGAGATGGGAGGATATGAAAAAATTATACATACCTGGGGCTTCCTCCAGCCCCCTCCAGGATGATTGCTCCCGCGCCATCCTCCTGCACCTCATGGATCCTCCACAATTCGGGCCAAAAAGTCCTTCAGTCGGGGCCAATCAGCACAGGTGCAATCCGGCCGCACACGCCCCCATCGTGCTCCCATCACCGGAGCATTCTGGGTCTGCACCTGTGCTGACTGGCCCCAAGTGAAGGACTTTCCGGCCTGAATTGTGGAGGGACCAGGCGGCAGAGGAGGACAGCGAGGGAGCGATCATCCTGGAGGGGGCTGGAGGAAGCCCGAGGTATGTATATTATTTTGATATACACTTTAATTCTATCAATAGCATTTTTTGAATTGCAGAAACCTTTTGTCAACATTACTATTTCACAGACATGTACACTAAACAGAGCTGCTGTCCTTGTTTCTAAATTGTACAGTCCGAGTTTCCTGACAGTTTCTGACATTCCCAGCTGCAAACTGAAACGAAAATAACATTCCTAATGATGTAAAATGACAACAAAACTGCTTTTTGTTCTATCAATGTTTATCAAAAATAGAATTTCACTTTAAAATCATGCAGCCGCAATACATTATTGCCACTTGTCAACACTTATTCTTTGGGTATCATTGATGTAATGTTTTTCCTTTACCAGTAGAGGGCAGTGTAACACATCTTTCTCAGCTGGGTGATTTCAGTAATCTGCTATTATGTTGAAGTCAGGCTGTTTCCTGGAAATTCGTTGTTATCTATCATAGGCAGCAGAGGGCGCTGTGCTTAGTAAGTGTAAGGAGAATATTTTACTGAGGAATGAGGATGGTTTCTTGTTCCACAGCTATAGCTTAGCAGCTGTGTGTGTGTCTGTCACATTTATGTATGTGTCTCCATGCATGTTTTTGGGCTTAATTCACAAAGCATTATCACAATTCACAAACGCTGTTAGAGCATGGAAATGACTGACTAGTGAGGTAAATGACTGACTTGTGAGCTAAACACCTCCTAAGTTTCAGTTCACAAACAATACAGCATGCGGTAAAACAATACTGAGATGTTTGGTTTTTATCTCCAGCTGTGGGTAAGAAAATGAACAGCCATTTGTGAGGTTACAGAAGAGTGTTAAAGTGGACCTGAACTCTTGCACAGGACAGAAGGAAAACATCCATAAATGCACCCTGTATTTAGCTAGAGAGCTTAGCCCCTCATCTGTGACTATTCGCAAGTTGTAATTTGATCTCTCAGCTGTGTCAGCTCAGGAATCTCTGCTGCCTCGGCAGAGCAGGCAATTTATAAAAAAACAGGATGTTAACCATATGTCTACTTCTATGAAAGCAGGAAGTAGACACACTGCAGATTTATTATTTCAAACCAAATATGCGCTTCAGGAAATAACAGCACTTAGTGGTTCGCGTTTCTCAAATGTCACTGTGTAAACATATATATTATATATAATAATGAAACGCGCACACTTGTCTCAAAAACAGATAAGATCAGAAAGTCTCACAGTTCCAAGCAATGAAAGATTTCCAGGTAGACTTGTCAGACACTGTCCTATTGATCTTTATCCTTGGACAAACACTTCCACATGCAAAAGAGGAAAAACAAAAATATAGCGTAATCCTGCGAGCATAAAAACCCTCTCAGAGAGAAAAACCGTCACCAGGATCCTCAAGGTGTATATACTAAAAGACCACCTCTATACCGATACCAGTGCCAGGACACCCCCCAAGTGCCCGCACTCACCGCACTGGCCTCCTTGATCTCCGGAGGTAAGATTGAAAGTGTGTGGGGGGTTAAAGCAGCTGAGTGGTTCCCGGGGACCCTAACTGTTTGATACACGCTGTTTACCCTGCAAGGCTTGTGAGTGAATTTGTTTTTAACCTTTTTAATAAATTGACAATATTACGCTATATTCGCTGTCCTTAAAGGGACACTTAAGTCAAACAAAAAAAATGAGTTTTACTCACCTAGGGCTTCCAATAGCCCCCTGCAGCTGTCCGGTACCCTCGCTGTCTCCCTCCGATCCTCCTGGCCCCGCCGGCAGCCACTTCCTGTTTCGGTGACAGGAGCTGACAGGCTGGGGACGCGAGTGATTCTTTGCGTTCCCAGACACATTAGCACCCTCTATGCTGCTATATGGTATATGATATATGCTATAGTAGCATAGATGGCGCTATTGTGGCCAGGAACGCGAAGAATCACTCGCCTCACTAGCCTGTCAGCTCCTGTCACCGAAACAGGAAGTGGCTGCCGGCGGGGCCAGGAGGATCGGAGGGAGACGGCGAGGGTACCGGACAGCTGCAGGGGGCTATTGGAAGCCCCAGGTGAGTAAAACTCATTTTTTTTTGGTTTGACTTAAGTGTCCTTTTAAGTTATAGTTTGATGGGCAAGCTGCAATAAAGGAGATGAGACACGTTTGAAAAAACCCCCACACACTTTCAATCTTACCTCCGGAGATCAAGGAGGCCAGTGCGGTGAGTGCGGGCACTTGGGGGGTGTCCTGGCACTGGTATCGGTATAGAGGTGGTCTTTTAGTATATACACCTTGAGGATCCTGGTGACGGTTTTTCTCTCTGAGAGGGTTTTTATGCTCGCAGGATTACGCTATATTTTTGTTTTTCCTCTTTTGCATGTGGAAGTGTTTGTCCAAGGATAAAGATCAATAGGACAGTGTCTGACAAGTCTACCTGGAAATCTTTCATTGCTTGGAACTGTGAGACTTTCTGATCTTATCTGTTTTTGAGACAAGTGTGCGCGTTTCATTATTACACACTGCAGATTTATTGCAGGATTTGTATCAGCTGTAACAAAGAAATGTTTTTTTAAAAGGTTATTATGCTGTTGCTTTTCTTCTAGAGCAGAGAGGAAGTTCTGAGTTCAGGTCCGCTTTATGAAAGAGAGAGAAGGGGAAACAGAGGGTAGAGAAAAGAGGAAAGCTAATTAAACTACTCAGAAAAATAAGAAATTGAATTCATTTGTTTTGCTAAAGCTGTGCATTGTAAAACACAAATCCACAATAGTATTTTGTAGTTATTCAACAGGATAATAAACGATCAGGTGTTTTTCTGGCTACACACGTTATTGGTGTAAAGATTATGATGTCAACACTTGTTTTATGACCCTTGTATGATGGGCCTCAGGCTGTGAGGGCCACCGGGGGGGAAGAAAATATTGCTGGCGGGCCCCATGATTGGTAGTTATACCCCTGATACCACATGGTTCTTTAACCCCCCGGTGGTGTGATTCATTCCAGATTTTAGGGTCTTTTTAAAAGGTTCAGTCCCTAAAATCAGGAAAAAAACATGCTGCCAGGAAGCCAGCAGCAGCCCCAGCTCTCACTCACCTCCCTGGGCTCCAGCGCTGCAATTTTACCTCTGTCCTCTGGGTGACGCTGCAACACTTTGGCGAGATCAATGACGGCGATCTCACCAGAGTGATTCAGAGCCTCCGAGGACAGGAAGGAGAACGGCTACCGATGTCTGGATCACCCGGGAGGTGAGTAAAAATGCCTGCTGCGCGCTATTCTTTGCACTATTCTCTGTGCTCTTGGCGGTTAGCCCGAGCAAAGCTACAAAATACTGAATGAAATACTGCATGAGGTAAAACTGTGCCTCACTTGAAATTTTTATCGAACAAGTTTTAGTGAATTGAGTTATAGTTTTAGCAGAGTGGGGGAATGGCTGGAACTTCAGAATACATATTATTGTCTTTGTACCTACAGAGGAGATTTCCCCTCTTTCCTGTATTAGAGATTTTAAAGAGAACCCGAGGTGGGATTTAATTATGTTAGTGGGGCACAGAGGCTGGTTGTGCACACTAAGACCAGCCTCCGTTGCCCCATGGTGTGCCTCTATGTCCCCCCTGCGCGCCGCTATAGCCCCCGCAGTGCTGGCGACACGCAGCGTGTCGCCAGCACAATGTTTACCTAAACACTGTCTGTCAGCGCCGCTCCCCCGCCTCCTCCGTATCGGCGCTACCCGCCGTGTCCCTTCCCTCAGGCTGATTGGAGGGAAGTGACGCGGGCGGGTAGCGCCAATACGGAGGAGGCGGGGGAGCGGCGCTGACAGACAGACACAAGTAAACATTGTGCTGGCGACACGCTGCGTTTCGGTAGCATGGCGCTGGGGATAGCAGTGCGCAGGGGGGTCTTGGAGGCACACCATGGTGCAACGGAGGCTGGTCTTAGTGTGCACAACCAGCCTCTGTGCCCCACTAACATAATTAAATCCCACCTTGGGTTCTCTTTAAGAAGGGAAAATGGAAATAATTGAAAATGAGATATAATGAAAGTTGTTATTGCTCTATTACGATTTACATCACTTCCTGTTTTAGTGATTGCTGTCCTGACTTGGAAGTGAGAGAAAACTTTTTCAAACAGAGAAAAAATTGCCAAAACAGATTTGACAAAGTAAACAAAAAAAAAAACAAAAACAAAACAATATATGCTTTATCTATTTCCCTCTATAATGAAAGTACATCAGGCATCCCTGTCACACGCCCCCTGGTGGCTGGACTGCTCAATGCCTTCCAATCTGTTTCAACCCACAGACCATCCAACCTCGTGGAATCAATTGATGTGCTAAAACCGCTGGAATTGTGCAGCAGACAGGCTAAGCGAGAGCGTGCAAGTGACACAAACACTTCACTGCACAATATTTCCACCACTTTTGTAGAAGGACAGAGGAACTGCTCTGACTATTGTTAAAACACTCTTGGTTTGACTAAAACAATACGATACTCCAGGTAGTGGATCTTCAGAAAGGCTAGGATTCTTTCTGCGATGCTTAAAGGGGTTCTTTCGCGAAAAAAGTAGGCAGTTAAAAAATGTGACAGATGACAGGTTTTGAGCCAGTCCATCTTTTTAAGGGGGATTCTCAGGGCTTTCTTTGTTTTCAACAGCATTTCCTGAACAGCAGTTTAACTGCCAAAATAGTAAGATACCAGCCGGCCTCCCTAATCACTTGCACACTATTATGTCAGTTAGATTTTGCAACTGTTGTTCAGGAAATGCTGTTGAAAACAAAGAAAGCCATGAGAATCCCCCTTAAAAAGATGGACTGGCCCAAAACCTGTCATCTGTCACATTTTTTAACTGCCTACTTTTTTCGCGAAAGAACCCCTTTAAAGCAGGTAGGTGGCCGATAAAGGACCTTAAGTCTTTTATTGGACATGCAATATAAATAATTAATATATACAGAAATGATTAAAAAGTAACAATTGTGGAGACAGTAGCCACAGTTAAAATAAACACTAAGTTTTGGAAGAGGTATGTCCTTTGTGGAAATACAAGAAATGCAAAGTTCCTTTGTTTCAGAATTCAGGAAGCCAGCCTCACGGTCCTCTGCTAGCTTCAGTGGTGTTTAAAAATGTAGGACTCCTTGCTGAAATTGCTGTGATTCTTTTATACAGACCTGCTCTGAGGGCAGAACTCAGAGCCAGCTGCCTCCAGGGCTTGGGAGTTATTTTACTTTTGGTGGGAATCTAACTTTCACAATATGTGACATTTCCATATCTCAGGTTACATTCATTGCACACAGATAATAATAAACAGCAAAAATCACACAATACAGTTATGATAAATCTGGCCATAGTGGCCCCTCTGTGTCTGGTCTCCTCCTGGGTTGGAGCTGTGCTCAGTTTTCCTCTGCCATGAAAGGGACCCTTTGCTGGCAGAGTTCACACCTAGCTGCTAGTGGCCTGCTGAAGGAAGATTCTTTTGTTCCGGTAATTAAAGAGAAGCATTGTAATCCCAGAATAGCAGCTGTATCCAGCTGGAATTGACTAGACCCTCTGCTGTTCCTAGACATGCACTCTGTTTTGTACTGTGAATCACAATCAGAAAATGTATTGCATTTCTTCACAGTTCTTCACAGTTCGTCTATGGCAATCCCTCAACTGAGATAAATAAGGAGGCTGACATCTTTATTTCACCTTACAGAATGCTAGCTACCTGGCTTCCATGTTGGTCTTTTGTCTTCAGTCATTTCTGAGTCCCTCCTGGAAACAAGCATGCAGCCAGAGGGACTGATGGGATGCAAAACTGTTGATCTGCACACTCAGTCTGGGTCAGAGGTTTCTGCAGTATTAATACTGAGAGGAAAAAAAACTGTAGGAAGCACTCTAAAATACTTATAGTCAGAAGATTGAATAAAAATAGGAGTAGTTTGGCCTTACCTCCTTCAAGGAACAAACCACATGAGGTGGAAATAATATTTATTGATTCACATAAGACAACGCGTTTCACAGGTACTGGCCCGCTTCCTCAGGTCTCTATTAACTTTAACATTTCCTGACCACCGACAATTATCACACAGTCATAAGTTCTGCAGTATCAGGAAGAAGAACAGCCAGGGAAGCAGTGATGGCTTTTCCACATTCCTCTGAGTTCCTTTCTAGTGAGACTTTAATATTGCTGAGAAACAGGCAGTCCTTCACTTCAGCTCTAAACACAGGACAGGAATCAAAGCAAACCTGTAACTAAAGAGTTAGATCCTGCCTATGTAGAGAGAAGCCTATGGATGTTCCTGAGGGTTCCCATGTTCTCCTCCACCTCACTGCTGCTGGTGGGAACAATTTGCAGCCACCGCCCTCTCTGTGTACAGATGAAGATGAGCGGCTTTGTTCTGCTGCGCATGTGTGGCCATACTCAGGCATGCACAAACAGAATAATTTGCCAGTACCCACCAACCACAGGCATATACCTTAAATTTCTCATAAAGTTATAGCTTTGCTTAGGTTTATATAAGTGTCCATTCTGCAAGCAGATCTGTGACTCTGAAAAGTTACAGTGCTGTCCATAATTATTCATACCTCTGTCAAATTTTGACTGAGGGTACGTTTCCATTGGTGCGGCGCGATTTCGATGGGAAAATCGTGGCAACAAATCTGCATGCGGTTGCGGTTTAATTGGTTTTTCTATGTGAATTTTCACGCAGAATTGCTTGCGGTTTGGGCAACGCGATTATAACCTCGTCAATGCCGGCATGCATTGGCATAGGTTTTTAAACGAAAACGCAGCGGAAATGCCAGGAAAACCACAAGACTAAAGCGCTTGTGGCTTTCCTATTTAGTTACATTACCGACGAATCACATGCGGGTGTGCGGTGTGCGAATTCTGCTGGGTCTGCCGTGCAGAGTTTTCCTGCACGACAAACCACACAGAATCACGCAGAAGTGGAAACAGGCCCATCCAATTCTATTGCTTGTGCGAATCTGCATGCATAAAACGCATGCAGATTCACTGTAGTGGAAACGTACCCTAAAAGTTACTTTTATTCAATCAGAAAATACGTTTTTGACGGGAAATGGCATAGGTGTCTCCCAAAAGATAATAAGATAATGTACAAGAAGCATTATTGTGGGGAAAAAATCCCCTTATTCCTGGCATTGTCTGCAGATCATGTGTGCGTATTTTGCCACTCCCCCCGCTGCTCTCATCAGTGGAAATGTAAACTTAAAAATCGGTCCTTGTGAGCAAGATGGCCGCGACCCTATTAGTACTTCCGGTTGAGATGCTGCACGTCACGGCTCGCGCTGAGCTGCCTGTGCAGTAATTTATTTATTTATGTATTTATTGTATTTTAAAGCACCAACATATTACGCAGCGCAGTAATAAGCTGCAATTGACCAGTGTGCCCACATGGGGGCTGGCTGTAAGCAATGACGAGTAACAGAGTGGGCGGAAACAGACGAAAGTGCTTGGCCTCTGCCTGCCTGCAATTTTTCAACTTAATTGATGAAAAACTCCGGTCACTGATCAGGAGACACCGGCGGCGGCAGAACGAAAATGATTACATCATGAGGTATATCTGCATTAAAGCGACATGCTTATGGAAGCAGTTTCTATTGTTAAAAAACTGACTAAAGATTTCCTTTAAGGGCATGTAAATTTATACTCTTCAGCCTATGGCATGAAATGGTTAATGGAAACGTGAAGAAAAAAAACATAATCCAAGAGGTCCGCACACTGCACAATTGTTGATCTGGCTCACAATGCTTATAAGCTTGGAGCGTACTCTGGTTTACTGTTACCATTCAGTTTATGCCTTGATAAATGGATATCTGGCACAGTTTGGCAGATAGACTGAGCAACTGCCATTTAATTAGTGCTTTTGAAACTCTGAAGACATAACAACAAAAGTTGTTTAGGCGACCCTTTAATGACTAACCATATAAGATTTCTCTGCAAGCTTTTGAAACCTTGTTTCTTCTTCAGGTATGTTTCAGAACACAGGCAACTGCTTTTAAAAACAAAGAAAACTCTAAGAATCCCCCACAATGAGATGGACTAGTTCAAAACCTACAGATTTTCAACACCTACTGTAAACGTCAGGAACATAGGCGAAAACATACATATGAACTGGCCGCCGGGAGACTTGGGCAGAGGATACAGCCGGTATATGGCTTATCCTACTACTGCTCAAGTTCCAGGCGGCGTTATTTACTATTCCACCTCTAGGTCCATGTGGATAGTTGCTGGAAGCCGAATTACAGTGTTTTAAAAGCAACTTCAGCTCCGTCTTCTGACGGCGCCGAAGTCACTGACTGTAGCCATACTTCCTATTACAGTCTATGGTGGCACCGGCTGCGTCCAAATCTACCTGCGCTATTACAGCGCTCGGGAGAAAAGTAATTTATATTGCTTCTTAATGTGGGAGAAATGCACTCCTTTTAACACATACATTTTAAACTTTACAAATTTTTAGACAGGTGTTCCTTTAAATGAATTTGGCAAAATATTTTAATGTTACATTATAAAAAGTATTGTAGATCATATGTTTGCCAGCCCCATTATAGAGCCTCATTCTGGAGATTTAGCTTGTTTTTCTGCTTATTGAGTTAATGTCACCAGTGAATTCCCCTCAGTGATGTCTCCTCAGCATCTGGAATTCCCCCAAACCCTCAGCTTGTTTTCCTGTCACTGGCTGCATATATCACCTGAGGAGTCTGCAACCTCTACAGGCTTCTTCTCCTTGGCAACTGCTGATGAGAATGAAGTTATGTTTCTATTGGATAAGGAGTGAGATCAGCCAATGAGCAGGGAGAGATGCTGTCCTGTGCACAGAGTCTCCGCCTCCTCCACAGTAGAGTGAGTCAGTAGTGCAGAGAGTGAGGTGTACATTGATAGTTGGGGGTCTCCTGTATGTTATACATAGGAGGGGGAAGATGTGGCTGCTCCAGATCACCCTGATCTCCCTGACAGTGCTGGGCGTCTCCTCTGGTGAGTATAATGTCAGATATATGGTGTACTTACTGCTCTAGCTGTATGTTTATCTAGCACTGACCTATTATAAAGCACTCTACAGCTTCTGTAAGTAATCAGAAGGTATCTATCGATTGTTCCCATGAATGGGTTAATTAGGGTACTTTCTCTCTTTAGATATGATTGCAAAATCCAACATTCCGATCAACAAAATTCTCTATTCCAATCAACCATAGAATCATTTCACTACATACTTCGGGATTTCCTGTACGAGTTGATAAAAAAAAAAATCTGATCGTATGATTGCGTCTGATTAAAAAGATTGTACCGATAATGGGCACCTACCCCAAATGTATGTAGTAGAGGGGTAACCTGAGTGAACATACTTTAAATAGATACTGATCGGATACCAGTTTACCAGTCTTGTTACCCAATAGAATAACTGGGCGTTAGTTTTTACTAATGCCCAGTTATTCTATTGGGTTTTATTTTGTTCCTGATTCAGATTCATCCTGATTCAAAACTTGTTGTTTGTTTTCTTTCTTTGAGGCCCTGTTCACAGTGGTCAGTTGTGTTGTAGAATAGTTCTGCATTGTCAGCTCACTGCCCATGCAATTCTATGGGGCTGTTCACAGTACTGCATTGTAAGTGATCTTGTTATTCTAACTCGCTGCATGCAGGTTTTGTATTAAAGTCTAAGGCCCGGTTCACATTAGCATTTTTTTCCGGAATGTATACTGTACAAAGGGAACAGATGTGAATGGATCCAATGTTAACCTATGGATCCATTCACGTGTCCGTTGGTACAGATACGTTCCGAACATTCCGATCACCGGACCTAAAAATTGCTACAGTCCCTAATTTTCCGGACCATTCTGCTTAGCGGAACGAATCCGGACAAAAATGCAGCAGCATTGGGGCAATGGGAAACAGAACATTTCTTCACACTAGTGAAGAAACGGACCGTTCCATGGGGGATGGGGGCATGGGCGACGCGAATCTAGCAATGGGAGGGTGAGGGGAGGGTGCAGCAGCCGGGCGGGTGGGTGAGGGAGGGTTTATACATACCTAATCTTCTGTAGCAGCCGGCTGTAGAGGCTTCCGTCTTCTTCCGCGTCATGTGACTACATGATGCGTCATGTGACTAGTCACATGACGCGCTGTGTAGTCACCGCGGAAGAAGAGGAAGCCTCTACCGCCGGCTGCTACGGAAGATTAGGTATGTATTGCCGAGTGAAAACAGATCCGATCAATCATTGATCAGATCCATTTTCATATGTGAACCGAGCCACGGACTGAGCCATCCAGATCCGGTGTAGCGGAGACCGGATCTGCTCACCGGATCCTTTTGACTCATTTTGCAGATGTGAACCGGGGGCCTATGGCCAGTCTCCATTGCAGTTCACACTCGTTATAATGCGTGAACTATGCAACTGACCCCTAGGAACCTAGCCAGGATAACATTAGCAAGAGCTTTTAAAATCACAAAGTGCTCAGAAAAGCTCTTGTAGTGTGAACAAGCCCTAAGCGCTTTGTGATTTTGAAAGCTCTTGCTAATGTTATCCTATATGTGTGTTCTCAATGGAGTGATGTGTTTTTGTAAAAATCCCCCATAGCATTGCATTAGCAAGAGCTTTAAAATCTGCAGCACTTAAAAAGCTCTTGTGGTGTGCACCAGCCCTGAGTGTGATAAGCTGTACTTCCTGGGTCACGGCTTAGCTTCTGATTGGAGGAAGCTTATGGAGAGGCGGGGTGTGAGGGAGACATAGGCGGGTGCGCCCTGAAATAGAGGAGGTGGGGGAGGCGCACAGTGATTGACAAATACAAGGTACTGTATATTCCTGCGTATAAGACTACTTTTTAACCTTTGAAAATCTTCTGGAAAGTTGGGGGTCGTCTTATATGCCGGGTGTCATTGATGGAGGGTGATATGCCCTATCCTGTTACCGCATCTCAGATCTCCCTGCTGAGGGAGCACAATCTATTCTTCCATACTGCTCTTATAAACAGGTAGACAAGGAGAGCTGACCAGTCTACTTAAGGAGAGTTGACCAATGCAACAAGTCAATTGACTATATACTGTTATATACTGGGTAACACATACAGTACAGCACCAGTATCTGTTCATACACAGCACCAGTACATGATTTTTTTTATTTTAATTTGGTGTGCGTTGGAAGAGGGGTAGTCTTATACGACGAGTATATCCCAAACTCTATATTTTAACTGGAAAAGTTGGGGGGTCGTCTTATACGCCGGAATATACGGTAAATAGAAGGCTAGCGACAATCAGATTGTCGCTAGTCTGTTGCTATTTTTCAGGGGGGGGGGGGTTGGACTGGCAGCGGCACCAGAAGGACACAGAGGCATGTCATTGTGCAGAAAACATGCCTCTGTGTCCTATTAAGATTTAGGAAATCTGCCTTGGGTTCTCTTTAAAGGAGTCATCAGGGAATATTTAAGAAAATAACTGGTACTTCCCGGGGGCTTCCTCCAGCTTCAAGCTCCCAGGACGTCCCTCGCCGCAGCTCTGTCTGCAGCCGTTTGCCGCAGGTCCATCCCAGTCCCCGGCGATGACGTCAGAGCAACCTCCAGGTCGCGCTGTACTGCGCCTGCGCGAGTGGCGCTGTCAATCACCGACACGTGGGCCGGAGCGGACTGCGCAGGCGCAGTACTTTTCATTGAGGCAGAAACTACTACTGCCCCTGCGCAGTCCGCTCCGGCCCACGTGGCGGTGATTGACAGCGCCGCTTGCGCAGGCGCAGTACAGCGCGACCTGGAGGTCGCTCTGACGTCATCGCCGGGGACTGGGATGGAGCTGCGGCAAACAGCTGCGGGCAGAGTTGCGGCGAGGGACGTCCTGGGAGCTTGGAGCTGGAGGAAGCCCCCGGCAAGTAGCACTCATTTTCTTAAAGATCCCCTGATGACTCCTTTAAGGAATAGTACAATAGGTGAAGGGAAACTGTGTATGATGAGATGGTAAAAATGGTGGTCAGTGGCGGTAACAGGAAAAAAAAGCGCCAACAAAAAGGGCGCCGCCATTCACTCCAATAATAAATATCGTTTAATTGGCGCCGAACAGGAAAAAAGGGCGCCAGATATTATTAACATTTTACAAACGGCGCCCAGAGATTTTTAATGTTCTATAACTGTGCTTAGTACTAAAAAGAAAAGATACCCCTATACACAGCACCACTGCAGACCATATGTATCAATCAAAAAAAATTATTTTTATTACAAGCTTTGCAAACACATATCAATGATACACAAAAATTTAAAAACCATCTAAAAACAGCATAATATTGTATTTCCAGCCATATTCAACATAATGGGCCTGCTAGATATAATAATCTATTATGTTCAATCTCAGTGGATGTATAACCTGTAACCACTGGAGGCTCAGAGAATGAGCCCCCTCGTGGATGAACCCGGGTTCAGTAAGAATTATAAAGTGCAAAAAATTGGAACCATGAAAGTGCATCTAGTGCTACACAAACAAACAATCATTCAACATATGCAATAACTGTGCAACCTATCAGACTAAAAGTGCAGTTTAAATACTGTCAGAGTCACTAATGACCAAGTGGAAGCAGCCTATTAGGATCTGCAAAGAAGTGAATAAGTAAAAGATACTTAGCCGGGTATGAAAAGAAAGGCAGGCAGGCAGACTGGCATGGAAAGACGGAAGTATCCCCTCAGGACATAGCCCACATGCTCCGCGGTCGTCACTCCGCTTTGAAAGGTGAGGTAGATAACCGTGCTGTGTAGCCGCCATTGCAGCTTTAAATACACATCTATATCAGGTTGGACTTTTCTATTTAAAGCTGCAATGGCGGCTACACAGCACGGCCACTCATCACTAAAACGGACACTGATCAGCTCCATTTTTCATAGCTCCCAACTGTCCCTCTTTTGGAGGGACAGTCCCTCTTTGGAAGCCCTGTCCCTCTGTCCCTCTTTCCTCCTCAGTTGTCTCTCTTTCAGGACTTTCAGGATATTTCTCTACTAAAAAATGTGTTTGGTTGACTCTAAACTTTATTCCCATCCTTTAAATTGATATATTACTAATTTTAAAATGTTAAAATGAAGGAAAATGAACCAGGATAGAAAGGACCAGTGTGGTTTGAATTATAAAACAACATATTTTTCTTATGAAATCTTTCTTGTATGCGTGACTAGCGATGTGACGGGGGCGTGATCAGGGGGTGTGGCAGGGGCATGGCTTAAGTGTCCCTCTTTCTCATCTCAAAAAGTTGGGAGGTATGATTTTTATAAATAGGAGCATTCACACTTGTCACGCTGCAACGGATCAGCGGGATTACTTGCAGTAAGCAGGCAGCACTTCTGTGCAGTCCGCGATAATCCCGGGCAGGCGGATGAGTTCCCTATATAGTCTATGGGGGTAACGCATCTGCCCCTGACTACAGCCGGACCAACGCGGACCATTGGCTTCCACTGGCCACGTGTGGTCTGGCACAAGTGGGAACACAACCTAAATCTGGTGTGTATTTGGACAGCTGATAATTAAAAACCTGTCTTACATGTGTGGATATACATGAGATGGGGCCTTGGTGTTCCCACAGAGAGTGTCACCCCTTTTATAGGCTAGCAGGAGGGAATTGTATTATTTCCTCAAGAGAGTGAGGAGCCTTGTACATTCTATGCTATAAGATCAGCTCTCAGATCCAGCCAGGCCTGGAAACCATTGTAGCATTTTTGGCCGGGATTCTGATTCAAGTGAATGAGTGAGGCTGCATTTCCACTTGTGCTGTGCGAATCGCCGCGGTAAAAATTTGCATGCGAATTTTCATGCGAATTCGCATGGATGACGATGTATGCGAATTTAACCATGACAGTGCTGGTGTGCTTTTCCATTGTTTCTATGTGAATTTGCATACAAATTCGCATGAAAATTTGCATACACAAACCTCATGCGAATTTCCTATTAAATACCTTGTATGCGATTCGCATAGCGGTATGCGAATTCTGATGGCTCTGCCATGCAAATTTTTTTCTGCAAAGAAAAACGCAAAGGAATCCTGACAAGAGGAAACAGTCCCATTCACTTGTATTGCTATGCGAATTTGCATGCGAAAAACGCATGCGAATTCGCGATAGTGGAAATGGGCCCTGGAGAGTTTTTCAAAATGCAAACACTGTACAAAACTCTGGCCAAAGCACTGCAGGTGGGTTCCAGGCCTTCATGTGATTCCTCAGAAGGATGCTTTTCTTAGCAAGGATCACCCTGTTTTCTGATAAGCTAACATGCCATTCCATGCCAGAAATGTGATGTTTTATTTCTCTTTTCATTTTTTTAATAAGAAACAGAATATTAAATATTTACAATATTTAAAGAAAACCTGTACTGAAAAAAAGTTCCCCCGGGGGATACTCACCTCAGGTGGGGGAAGCCTCTGGACCCTATCGAGGCTTCCCCCGTCCTCCTCCGTCCCACAGCGGTCCCGCTGCAGCCCACGGAACGCACAGCCGACAAATCCGACAGCTTGTGCAATATTTACCTTTTCCGGCTCCAGCGGGGGCGCTGTTGCGGTTCTTCTGACGGAGATAGGCAAAAATAGCCGATCTCCGTCGGGCCCACTCTACTGCGCAGACGCTGGAGACTTGCACCTACGCAGTAGAGTGGGCCGACGGAGATCGGCTATTTTCGCCTATCTCCGTGGGAAGAGCGATACTGCGCCTGTGCTGGAGCCACGGAGGTAAATATTTACATCCCCGCCGCTCCGGGAGGATTTTCTCCGCCGCCGTGGGACCGAGGAGGATGGGGGAAGCCTCATTAGGATCCGGAGGCTTCCCCCACCCGAGGTGAGTACCCCCCAGGGGAAGTTTTTTTCATTACAGATTTTCTTTAATAAGTTAGTCTTCTGTGTACTATGCAGAAAATTTGCATTTCCTAGAGAGACTGCTGAGTATTGTGACAGCGGCGGTATTGTATAACCAGTTGTTTCATTGCTACCCGTGTGAGATTGCAGCGTGTGTGTGTGCTGTTCACATTTGTCAGATCTGAAGCCCAAGGCTGATCTAGAGTATGTGACCACCAGCCTCATTGTGTGCAGTTTGCTGTCAGTGTATGAAATTGTTGTAACTGCCATAGACAGGAACAGATCTTTTTGCACCGCAGGAGTTTATATGTGTATGGTAACCATCAGATTAGTCCACAGACGACTGCCAGTGGTGGCTGAGTCCTGCAACTTGTGGTTGAAAGTGACAGCCTTGTTTTACCTTTAAAGAGAACCTGTAACAAAAAAAAGTTCCCCTGGGGTTACTCACCTCGGGAGGGGGAAGCCTCAGGGTCCCAATGAGACTTCCCCCTCCGCTGTAGCTGCAGGCAGTCCAGCGCTGGCTCCCCCGAAGTCTCCCGCAATCCTCCCTTGACAAGCCTGACAAGTGCTGATAAGCGCTGACTTATTTGCCTTCCCAGCTCCAGCGGGGCGCTGTTGCAGCTCTCCGCACAGAGATAGGCGAAAATAGCCGATCTCCGTCGGGTCCAATCTACTGCGCAGGCACAGGAGACTTACGTCTGCGCAGTAGAGGGGGCTGACAGCAATTGGCTATCTCCACCTATCTCCGAGCGGAGAGCCGATACTGCACCTGCGCTGAAGCCGGGAAGGGAAATATTTACATCCTCGCTGTTCGGGGAGCTGCCGCCGTGGGACCGAGGAGGACGGGGGGAGCCTCAATAGGATCCGGAGGCTTCCCCCACTCAAGATGAGTACCCCCCAGGGGAGGTTTTTTCATTACAGGTTTTCTTTAAAATGAGGCTCCTCCTCCTCCTTCCAATTCAGTCGAACATTGTCTCTCCGTTAGCTTGTCACAGAGCCATGTTCTGCCGAGCCTCAAAGATTAAAGCGGAATATAATCCTGCATTTCAACTTTGCTCTAAAACATTATTTACAGCATATTATATGCAACCAGCATTTTTTTTTTAGTAGACCAGCATTGGGAGGGTTACACACAGAGCTTTAATGGAGAGAAATGCAGACGCAGCCGTTTAGATAGATACATTTAAGTAAACACAATTTAACAAGTGTGGAATGTGACACACACTCTGAGTGTGCTGGAGCTCCCGGACACAGAGAGAGAGTGAGTCACATTCCACACTTGTTACATTGTGTTTACTTAAATGTATCTATCTAAACTTCGGATGCTCTGCATTTCTCTCCACGGAACTTTAAGGCCCCGTTCACATCACAAACGCGGATGGCCATGCGTGCGAACGCACGCCATCCGCGTTTGTGTGCGTTGCGTTTTAGAGCACTCTATGCACTGTCTGATGTCGTGCTTGTCGGCCTCCATTTCCAAAACGCGGCTGGAAACGCGTGCAGTGTGAACGGGGCCTAAAGCTCTGTGTGTAACCCTTCCAATGCTGGTCTAGTAAAAAAAAAATGCTGGTTGCATATAATATGCGGTAAATAATGTTTTAGAGCAAAGTGCTGGGTTATATTCCGCTTTAAATCAGAGCAAAGAGGGAATATTTAGAATATTTTCTATACAGAAGTCGGCCTTCTAGCTATTCTGGTAACAGTTGCAACCTATTCCAGCCACTCTCTGCCTGGCAACTGGTGATAGCACAGTATTTATTTTCCTATTGGACAGAGACTAGGCAGCAGCCAATCAGAGCAGAGAACTGACTCCTGTGTACAGAATTACTGACTCACTGTGTAACTTTGTTTCACTTTCACCTTCCCTTGCTGAAGTTTGGAGGGTGTTTATCCTGTTCTCCCCCCACATATCACAGCCTGGTGGTGAAGATGTTTCCCCTCCTCCTGCTGCTTGTTCTGGGGGTGTCAGGGGTGTATTGTGGTGAGTATGGGGGGGGGGGGGGTCACTGATGTGTTATTATCTGATAACAGCAGACATGGGGCTTGATTCACAAAACAGTGATAACTGAGTTATGACGCCTAAAAGTTTTGCACGTGCAAAGTTTTTAGCGCTCACGTGTTAACTTTTATCGTGCGTACGCGCAATAAGTGCGCTTTACACGTTATAACTACAGCGCTTCGCGTGCTAACCTATTAGAGTGTATACTTACCACGCCCGTGCTAAGCTGGTTTGCACTCGATACTAATAATTTCACGTGAAGTCATTAGTTTATGCGTGTAAAGCTTTATGTGCATGATATCACGTGCAAAGCAGTTTTGCACAGGCCTACTGTTAGCATGCTATTGTGAATCAAGCCCTTGGAGCGCAGGAAGGGCTGACATACTGCAGCCTGGTGATGGATGACGGACATTGCTGGGTGTTTTCAATGTACTATCTATATACGTTTATCCCCAGGTAATAATGCCATCCATGTATATTGTTATTGTGTATGTATATAGTGCTGACATCTCTTGCAGTTTTTTAGTTTTTATGGTTATGTCACTGCCTGTCCCTCAGAGGTGTATATGTCACTGCCTGTCCCTGAGAGGTGTATATGTCACTGCCTGTCCCTGAGAGGTGTATATGGCCTTTTGCCACCCGGTCACTTTGGCACAGGTTGCTGCTGCTGCTACCAGGGCTGTGGAGTCGGTCCAAAAATCCACCGACTCCGACTCCGACTCCTCAGTTTAGGATTCCACCGACTCCGACTCCACGACTCCGACTCCTCTAATTTGCATATTACAATTTTGTTGATTAAAAGTATGTAACATTAAATTCGTCTCTTAACTGCCAAAGCTTAGGAATTTTACAAGACAACTGAAGTGAGAAGGATATGTAGACTACTATATTTATTCCCTTTAGACTAAAACTAGTCCTTGGTAAGAGTACTTGTAAAAGGTACAAACCGGAACAAAGAACATCTATCAGGCCCTAGGCAATGTAAGTGTGGGTACATGTAAGAATGATGTGCAGGTACTCTGCAGGGGAATGAGGAGATTGTAAACAGACAACACCTCTGTGTTCAATGTGCACAGCATTCTCAGTGGATTCCCTGCAGCTATGTGGGGAGTGCATATGTAGAGTATAGTACTACTGTGTAACAAAGTAAACCTGAGACAGATGAAATTAAAGTTTTATACATACCTGGGGCTTCCTCCAGCTGCCTTCAGGATAATCAGTCCCTCGTTGTCCTCCTCCACCACCTGGATCTTCTGCTATGAGTCCAGGTACTTGAGCCAGTCAGGCGTAGTGCGCATGCACACACTCCGCCGCCAGGAGCATACTACACCTGTGCAGCACTATTGCGCAGGTACAGAATGTTCCTGGCTGTGGGAGCGGCATGCGGCCGGACAGCGCTGACTGGCTGAATTACCAGGACTCATAGCAGAAGATCCGGGTGGTGGAAGACTGATTAGCCTGAAGGGGGCTGGAGGAAAGCCCCAGGTATGTATAAAACTTTACTTTTCATCCGTCTCATCAGGCTTTATACTTACAGCATAGATGTTATTTAGTGTATAAAAGAGATTCCTGTGTACACTTCATATATACAGTCACAATCAGATATGTATATCTGACTTTAAAAATACGGGGACTGCTTTATTGAAGCAGCACAAGTAACTAATTTTGATTGGTTTATTTCATTTTTGTAGACTAAGCACAGCTATTACTGTATATATACTGTATATATACATTATTTTTAATGACTTTTATCTGAGAAATAGAACATTTTATCATATTTTCTATTTTAATTACAGTTACAAATTCATTAGGAGTCGGAGTCGGTGCATTTTTCCCCGACTCCGACTCCAGGCACCCAAAATTGCCCGACTCCACGACTCCGACTCCACGACTCCGACTCCACAGCCCTGGCTGCTACAATACCAGGCAACTCGGAAGGAGAAGTCATTTGGGGTCCGGCAATCACAGACACCTGAATTACAGTGCTGCACGGCCATAGACATTAATAACACTATATGGCGGCACCCAGGTCAGGCACAGCAAGGGAAAGAGCGTTCACCAAAATGAACGGCCTCTCCCTCATAGAACCGCAAAATCTAATCCCTACCATATTCTGTCTGAGGATCAGCTCCACTGCGATTCAATGCTCCAAAGCAGGGCTTGCTGTGCATAAGGGCCCTTTTATACTGCATAATGCAGTGCTATTCTCCTGCGATTGCATCTTATGATTTTCTCTTGCTGCTCAGAACCCAAGGAGGAATGCAGCATGTAGGACATAGGCCTTGTTATTCTGGGGGAGTAAGAATTCCCTCTGAGGAGATGGGGATCAGTGATGTATTATGTCCTAGTGAAAATGCCCTGTCTGGTGAACAGAGAGTGATGTGTTGCAGTGATGGTCGCTGTGTATTATTTATGGTGACTGGTTAGTTGTAGTTGTCATAGTGTCAGATTACACAGTGGATTTGTGGAGTGTGGATATATAATACAGTGCTGTACAATAAAAATGGGTGGAGGCGCCCAATGCATAAAAGATGGGCTGATAAGCTATTGATCTTATAAACAGAGAGGTAATCTTACCTCTCTTGAAGAATTTGGACCAGTCCATTGAAAAAAAGGTCTTTTACTTGAGTACCTAAAATTGACAACATGTTTTGCATGTGCTGCTTCCTCAGGTCAGTGAAAAAACAGGTGCTTTAACTGCTATGGCTGTGTAGGGAGCATGAGCACCTCTATCTGCCACTCATACTTGCTACAAAGCAATAGAACCAGCCAGTGCACAACATACAGGGGGTGCACAACATACAGGGGAGGGCCCACCCCGGGGCCCACCCCACACAAAAAACGCTATGTGATCAATACAAATTGTACGGTTTTATACTATTAAGGCAGAGCCGGATTAAAACCATGCAGGGCCCCAAGTAGAGCAATAAATTTACCCACAACCACCACCAACACACACGCACACGCACGCACACACACACACACATACCATAGTCTTTGGAAAATGAAAGATAGACCAATCTTACCCCCTTCCATGTAGTATAACAATAACAATAATATTTATAAAGCGCTTTTCTCCCTGGGGACTCAAAGCACTGTGACCCTGCATTATGCAGTCTCAAAGGCTAGGGAAAAAAGGTGAGATTTAGCCTTTTTTTTTAAAGCTGTCCAGAGAAGGAGCCTCTCGTACTGATTGTGTAAGTGAGTTCCATAGAGTAGGGGCTGCATAGGTAAAGGCACGAGCACCTAATGTTAAGTGTATCCTGGGAATAACCAGCTTCATCTTGTTGGCAGAGCGGAGGGTGCGTGGAGGGGCATAAAGTTCCAATAGATCCGCTATGTATTTGGGTCCCATGTGGTGTAGAGCCTTGAATGTCAGCAGGCAGATCTTAAAATTGATTCTCCATTTTACTGGCAACCAGTGAAGAGTTTGCAGTACTGGAGATGTGTGAGCTGTGGGAGGCATTGCAGTACTGGGGTGATGTGTGAGCTGTGGGAGGCATTGCAGTACTGGGGTGCTGTTTGAGCTGCGGGGGGCATTGCAGTACTGGGGTGCTGTGTGAGCTGCGGGGGGCATTGCAGTACTGGGGTGATGTGTGAGCTGCGGGGGGCATTGCAGTACTGGGGTGCTGTGTGAGCTGCGGGGGGCATTGCAGTACTGGGGTGATGTGTGAGCTGCGGGGGGCATTGCAGTACTGGGGTGCTGTGTGAGCTGCGGGGGGCATTGCAGTACTGGGGTGCTGTGTGAGCTGCGGGGGGCATTGCAGTACTGGGGTGATGTGTGAGCTGCGGGGGGCATTGGCTAGGAGTCTGGCTGCAGCATTCTGTACTAGCTGTAAGGGGCGTAGAACCTTATCTGTAGATCTGATGAACAGGGCGTTGCAGTAGAGGCGGGAGGATACAAATGCATGAACCAGGGCAGATAAGTCTTCAGCTGGGATAAGGTGTTTGATTTTCGCTATATATCTGAGGTTCCGTTTCCACTATCGCGGTTTCCGCCGCGATTCCGCAGAGTTTCCCCGCACATGAATCGCACAGGGAAACTCTGCAATAGGGTATATCGGCGCCGCGGCCGAATCGCTTGCGGGAGCGATTCGGCCGGAACCCCCCGCAGAATTTGCGACGGAGGCTGCGAATCCCATAGCCGTGCATGGCACGGCTCATGGGATTCGCCTGCGATCCCGCCCACCCGCTCAGGGCTAGTGGAAACGAGCCCTTAGATGGAAGAAGGAAGACTTGAGGACAGCTGATACCTGCTGTCTGAGTTTTAGATTTCCATCCAGGATCACCCCAAGGTTTCGCACAGAGTCTTTATACTGTACAGTATCTCCCCCAATTGCTAGTTTGAGGTGGTGAGGGTTTTGTACTTTATCCATCATGTGTGGACCACCTACCACCAACACCTCTGTTTTGTCAGAGTTCAGCCTCAGCCAGCTGGTGTTCATCCAATTTTGTAAATCCACTAGACACGCATTTAGGCCTGGAACCCACTGAAAACCGCAAACGCAAAACGCAACCGCTAGCGTTTTGTCTGAGCGGTTTGCAAGCGGATTCATGCGCGTTTTTGGTCGTGTTTTGCAACATTGTATTTTTTCCCCCAGCGGGTGCCTAACGTTTTGCGTTTTGCGTTTTTATCCTGATTGGTCCTGTGAATTATTTTTCATTTTGTTACAGTGTGCTGAACCGCAAAACGCTAGCAAAACCGCTCAGTTTAGGTTTTGCTGAGCGTTTCCGCTAGCGGTTCAATACTTTACATTGAAGCGCTAACGCTCCCAAAATGCTGCATGTCCTGCGTTTGCGTTTCTGAGAAACGCAAACGCTCCTGTGGAAGTTGCCCCATCCATTAACATTAGCCCAGCGTTTTGGCAAACTGCTAGCATATCGCAGTGCTGCCAAAACGCTGCCAAAAGCGCTCCTGTGCTTTCCAGCCCTTATGGATGCTGATGGGTCTTGGGTGCCAGGCTTGAAGGACAGATACAGTTGTGTGTCATCTGCATAACAATGGTATCCTAGGCCATAGTTCTGGATTATTTTGCCCAGTGGGAGCATGTAGACTGAAAAGAGTAATGGTGATAGTACAGAACCCTGTGGAACTCCATAGGGAAGTGGCACTGGATTAGAGTAGTGTGTGCCCAGACATACTTGCTGTGTCCTGCCAGATAGGAAGGTCTGAAACCAGCTAAGAACAGTACCCCTTAGGCTGCATTTCCACTTGTGCGGTGCGAATCGCCGCGGTAAAAATTTGCATGCGGATGCGAATTTCGTATGCGGGTCTATGCGAATTTTCGTGCGAATTCGCATGAAAATTCGCATGGATGACGATGTATGCGAATTTAACCATGGCAGTGCTGGTGTGCTTTTCCATTGTTTCTATGCGAATTTTCATGCGAATTCGACAAGTGGAAACAGTCCCATTCACTTGTATTGCTATGCGAATTTGCATGCGAAAAACGTATGCGAATTCGCGATAGTGGAAATGGGCCCTTAGGCCACAGTAATTATGAGAGCCATACCTACACAGTCTATTCTATGGAGCTGAACTCCCCATCAGACAGAAATCTTTGCAAGATGCTGCACACAAACATGCTGTAGACTTTCAAAAGATCTGTTCCTGCAAAAGATCTGTTCCTGCAAAAGATCCGTTTCTGGAAATTGCATTTATAGTCTATGATATCTGCAGATCATTATACACACCTTGTTTAACTGACATTCATCTGCAGATCAGATCCACCAGGATGGATTTTCAGATCTGCAGATGATTGTCTGATCTGCAGATGAATGTCAGTTAAACAATCGGATCACGATTGGATCAGAAATAATCTATTTGACCTATCTATTTGACAGGAAATTGCATGGTGTGTACCAGGCATTTGGGTTGTGAGGAATGGATTCACTGCAAGATCAAATTTGACAGTTTTGCTCTCTATTCCCACTAGTCATACACAGGTCATTAATGCCCCAATATGTCTAGCCGACTGATCATTATTCTATTAGAATTCAATTGGATAGTGATCGACCTCTATCACAGCAAGTTTAATTCTGATAGGCTTCAGCAGAACTCCATCAAGCTTCAATCAAACTGCCAGCGCTGTACTGCTTGATGCAGGGCAAAGTTATGGACCATCAATCCCACACTGCTCCTGTCCTGTCCCATCCCACAGAGATTGATAAATAGCACAATATCCCTTGAAAGCCAATCGATTGGATATATATGAGCAATAGATTACTGGAAGATTCAATCAGTGTTCAAAATCTATGTGTGAATAGCCAGCTGTAGGGTAGGTGCACACATAACAGAACATGAAAGGCTGCGTTATATGTCATGTGCATATTTTATTTTGTGTGCGTTTTTGGTTCATTTGCGTTATCGTTTTTTCTACCACAGATGCGTTTTTCAAGCATTTTGCATGCAGTTGAATGGGTTTGCAGTTCGCATGTACAAAATGCATATGCATTTGTATGCGTTTTCAATGCATTTTTACATTGAGTTTTATGCAAATCACTAGGAAGACAACAGGAAGTGGAAATACATCACAAAATCATTTAAAAAACCCAAAACAAAACGCATATAAAAACGCATGGAAAACACATGAAAAAGGCATACCATTGCATTCCCATTGACTTTTATCATGTGCGTTTTTGATGCGTTTTTGAATATTATGCAACAAAACCAGCATTTTTAAAAATGCATATGCGTTTTGTATATGAATTTTTTTATGCGGCCCATTTTTCTGCAACGCTTGCATTTCTGCTAAGTGTGCACCTAGCCTTAGATATTTTTGCCCAATTACAGTGATTAAAATTAAGGCCAAGTTCAGCAATGACAGGAGCCAACTGTGAACATCACAAACAAAACTCAGAGGCAGGGAATACACTTTTCTTTCAGTTTTCTGCTTGCATTTTTCTGCGTACTTTTTCTGCACACCAAGGGCCTGATTCACAAAGCGGTGATAACTCAGTTATCACGCCTAAAAGACTTTAGGCGTGATAACCTTTGCACGGCTGAGTTAGCACCGCTTTGTGCTCTTTATCGCGCGCAAAGTTTTGCGCGCGCAATCACGCAACTCCGCGCGCAGCGCCCATAGGGTTTAATGGGCGCATCGCGCGAGTTTCTTCTTATCATGCCTAAACTGAGTTTAGGCGTGATAAAGGGCTTTTCACTGGCGTGCAAACACTTTGCACCGCTTTGTGAATCAGGCCCCAAGTGTTTCTATACAGGAAAACACATGCGTTTTTTCACAGCAGCTGATGTAATTGTTAACTACTTAAAGACCACCCCACGCCAATTGGCATCAGGTCCTGGAGCGCTGTTTTGCCAGCGATCACATCCGCGCGCATCGCCCGGCATGCTTTGCGGCCCCCCTCCGTCATCAGCCCGCCGGCCAATTAGCAGTGCCGACGGGCTGCAATCTTTCAAACTGACCTATCCAACTGTATAATACACGTTGTAATGTAAACAATGTGTATTATACTGGCTGCCTCCTCCTCTGGTGGCCACAGCGTTCCCGGACGACCACCAGAGAGGACGGCAGCCCTGTACTGTAAGCCTGCACACTGATCGTGCTCCTGCTCCCCCCTGATCGCCGATGATCACCCCTCACTACCCCCCTCATTGCCCTGACAGGCGTCTGACTGAGGTCTAATTGACATCTGGTCGCCTGCAATTAGCTCTGATCGAGGTCTGAGTGAGATCTGAGTGACATGTGAGTGACATCTATTGCCTGTGCACTGTTTTTTGGCATCTGATTGATTGCATTGTGATTGGCCTTTGATCATCTCTGAGTTCCCTGTGATTTTAATTGCTGTTTACATTGGTTGGCATCTATCAGCTACACTGTGATTGACATCCGATTGCCTGTTTTCACTCTGACTGGTATCTCATCGGCCTCTTGATTGGCTCTGATTGACCTCTGTCTGTTTGTAATTGCATTCGATTGCATTTGATTGCTTCTGATTGCATTTGATTGTTTTCAATTGCTATCTGATTGCCTTAGATTGTATCTGATCACCCCCCCCCCCCTCGTCACTATCTTAGTGATCTAAAAACAGGCCAGTGAGTTAGCTAGGCCCCTTTGTTAGGTAGTTAGCGCCCAGTCCACTACACCGCAGTCACTAATTAGTCGCTGATTAGCATCATCACTGTCGCTAATCAGCATTGTCACTATATTGTATCTGTAAGTGATCAGTACTGATCGCAGTCAGATCTATATAAGTATGTTAGGGTCACCTTAGAGTAGGCTCCGCTAAAAACGCAATGTTTGCCTGATCAGGCCTGATCGTTCGGCCGCACTTGCGTTCAGCCCGCCCCACCGCAGTGACAGAAATTGTTTTTTTCTGATCACTGCAAAAAACACAACACAATAGCTGCGGTGCTTTAAAGATCAGTTTTGATTTTTTTTAATCAAAACTGAGCGGCCGCAGCTTTTTAGTTCACAAGCACTCCGTTTTGCTAGGTAGGTGCTCTCTTTCCTGGGTAGTCTCAGAGGAATACCCCCTAAATTTAGCATCCCAAAATGGCAAGAAAGGGGTATTCTGCTGCAGAGGCCTACATGATTCTGGCCGAGTCGGGTGAGAGTGATTGGGACTTCTCATCCGACGAATCATCTGGCTCAGAATACGAACCTGTAGATAGCAGTTGCTCTCTGACCGATAGCGATGATGACGAGGTTGGGGTCCCTGCTAGCGCCAGGCGTACCCGACCCCATGTCAGTGGACCGCAGGTGGCACAGGATCAACCTCAAGGGCAGCAGAGTGGTGCTAGCGCTGATCCAGGTTTTCATGGTGAGGCATGCACCAGCAGTGCAGCACATCCTGGACTTGGAACCAGTACTACTGTAGACCCTGGTGAAGTGGTGAGCACCAGCATGGCAGTTGAAACTGGTTCTGTGGCACGTGCAGTAAGACCCCGGTCGCAGCCACCAGGAACATGGGCCGTAGAACCCCTACACTCCCAGAGGTGCTGGCAAATCCCGATTGGCAACCACCTTGTTCCGCCGCACCCATATTGCCCCCTTTCACTGCCCAGTCTGGAGTCCAGGTGGAGACAGATGATCTAGGAAAGGCCCTAGACGCTTTTCATCTGATCTTCACCGAGGATCTCTACGACTTAGTCGTGGTGGAGACCAACCGTAAGTCCACACAATTTATCACCGCCATTCTGAGCAGCTTCCATGCCCAGCTGTTTTGGTGGAAACCAGTCACAGTTACCGAATTTAAAATCTTTTTGGGCCTTCTCCTCAACATGGGTCTCACTAAAAAAAATGTATTGCGGTCCTATTGGTCTACGCACCCAATACATCACATGCCCATGTACTCTGCTGCCATGTCCAGGGCACGTTTTGAGGACATCCTGCGCTTCCTGCACTTCAATGACAATACAACCTGTCATAAAAGTGACCACCCTGACTATGACCGGCTCCACAAAATTCGGCCCCTCATAGACCACCTGTCATCCAAATTTGCAGATACTTACACCCTTGAACAGAACATCTGCATAGACGAGTCCCTTGTACATTTTACCGGGGCGTATTAAGCTGTACATCCCAAGCAAGCACGCCCGGTATGGGGTCAAGCTGTATAAGCTCTGTGACAGGGCCACAGGCTATACATATCATTTTAGGGTCTATGAGGGAAAATACTCAAAATTGGAGCTGGTCGGATGCCCTGACTACCTGGGGAGCAGTGGCAAGATTGTTTGGGACTTGTGGTCACCCTTGTTGCAGAAGGGGTACCATCTTTACGTGGACAATTACTACACAAGCCTGGCCCTCTATCAGCATTTACATATAGTCGGAATTCGCTGCTGTGGCGCCGTGCGGCCTAGTCGCTCACTAGTACCCGACTTGCACGGGGGGAGAGGGCTGCCTTGTGTAATGAAAACCTGCTCGCAGTGAAATGAAAGGACAAGAGGGACGTTTACCTTCAGTCCACCATTCATGCAGACACGACAGTCCAAATTCAACGAGCAACTGAGGTTGTTGAAAAACGCTTCGCCTTCCACGAATATAACCTTAACATGGGAGGGGTGGACTTCAATGACCAGATGTTGGCTCCCTATTTGGTTTCCCGCAGAACCAGACGCTGGTATAAGAAAGTGTTTATTTGATTCAGTTGGAAATGTACAACAGTTTTGTACTCTACAGTATGGCTGTGAGAACTAAAGGATCCTTCTTAAATTTCAGGAAGAAATCGTTTCGGAACTCCTGTATCCAGAAGGAGCCGTAGCCCAACCCCAAACTGTAGTTAGCCGGCTACATGAAAGACACTACCCGTATGTCTTTCCAGGTACCCCATCTCACCGTTCCCCAAGAAAACGTTGTCGTGTCTGCAGCAGGGCTGGAATAAGGCGTGACACCAGTAGTCAAGAAGACACAGTTCATAGATTTTTTTTTTTTCACAAGTTAGTGGAAAATGACACTTTCTGAGAAAGAGGGGGGGGGGGGGGGGGGGGTTGGTTGATGCATAATAAGCAGGGCCGGCCCGCCCATGAGGCGGGGTGAAACGTTTGCCTCAGGCGGCACTTCTGGGCGGGCGGCACCCGCCCGTCCGTGGGTGGGGAGGGCCGCCCGAACTGGAGGGGATAGCGGGCAGGAAGGGGGTATTGGGCCTAGCGGCGGGGAGGGGGGTCGGACCCCCCCCCCCTCCCTCGCCTGGGTCCCCCGTCCTCCGCTCCCCTCCAGCTTGTGAGGTCGCTGGCTGGCTGCAGCTATAAGAGGCAACGGGCGGGGATCACTCACCTTCCTTGTTCCAGCGTGCGCTCCAGCAGGAAGTGACGTCAGTGGAGCGCAGGCTGGAACGAGGAAGGTGAGTGATCCCCGCCCGTTGCCTCTTATAGCTGCAGCCAGCCAGCGACCTAACAAGCTGGAGGGGAGCGGAGGACGGGGGACCCAGGCGAGGGAGGGGGGGGTCCGACCCCCCTCCCCGCCGCTAGGCCCAATACCCCCTTCCTGCCTGCTATCCCCTCCAGCTCGGGCGGCCCCCGCACACCCACGGCTGGGGGGGGGGGGGGCGGCGGCGGCTTCTTTAAAATTTGCCTCAGGCGGCAAATGGTCTAGGGCCGGGCCTGATAATAAGCCTAGTCTAAGCCTTAGTGGGAGGGCAGGGTTGGCTGTTAACCAATATACAGCAATACATTGCTTAGAAAGTGTTCCTGATGCTGAAACCAGGATATGTAACATAAATGTATTTGATGAAGGGCTGCCAGCATTTGTCCACGGGTTTATTGCTAGGGATGGATCCACAGTGTCATGGTTTAGAATTAGATGAATGAGAATGAACATCTCACAATGTTTACTGTTGTGCGCCATTGTTTAGTGAAGTGCTGTGGTCGATCCTGTATTCCTGGATGAAACATGACGCTTCTGGAGTTGGCTGCGTTTGCGGTTTCTTTGTACTTCCCTAGGGCTCTAAAGTCATACCAAATGATGCCAAATGCTCTTCTGGCAGTAGCCAACATTACTTCTGGCTACCTATACTCTGGTCTACCTATGCTGAGGGGCGACTTATTCTGGGGGGGGGATGACTTTTGGCTACCTATACTGAGGAGACTACTTCTGTCTACCTGTACTGGGGGATGCTATCTGATAGGTGAAGCTCCTTTGGCCAACTATGGGGGGGTTATTCCTGGCTACCTATACTGAGTGGGATACCTGGGACTAACTGGTACTGGGGTGTATCTCTGACTACGGGTGCAGAAGGGCTACTTAATCTCTCCACGACCACTCCATGCCAAATGGCATGGACGCGGTGGCAGCCCCAGGAACGCCTAACGCTGACCGGCGTAAGGTCCTGTGGACGTGTTTTGCAGGAGATCGCGTGCGCTAATGCGTGCGAATCTCCGCTTAAATGATGGAGCTCCACTCCGCCATCAGTCTCCCAGCGGCAATCGACACTCGGAGACTTTTAGATGGCGAAACCGCTGTCTTTTATCACTGTACAGTGCTGCATTCCCCTGACACCCACAGGAGTGATTGGCTGTCATAGGCTGATGCTTATGACAGCCGATCACAGCGATTGGCTGGCGGGGGGAGGGAGGGCTGGGACACAATAAAATAAATAAAAAAATAGTTATTTTTATTATAAATAAGATAAATATTTGTAAAAAAAACACTGCACCACCAATCAGAGCCCACCAAGAGAGAGCTCTGTTGGTGGGCAGAAAAGGGGGTGGGGAATCACTTGTGTGCTGAGTTGTGCGGCCCTGCAGCAAGGCCTTAAAGCTGCAGTGGCCCAATTTGTGAAAAATGGCCTGGTCTTTAGGGGGGGGGGGGGGGGTTAAACCCGTGGTTAATAATGGTAGGCACCTCTAGTGTGTATTTGTGTATTCACGTGCGTGCTAGAAAGGTGCCTCATGATTTTTTTATGATGTATGGTCAGCTTTAGGGCCTGAGCCCACTGACGCAGTTGTGTCAGCTTTTCAGTTACACATCAATGTTAGAGATGTTAAAAAAGCAGACAGAAGCGCATACAACTGCGTTAGTGGGCTCCGGCCCTCAGAGTTATGATATGAACATACATGGTTCTGATGAAGGGAAGTTGTAGCTAGTCCTTCACCAAAATATTACAGTCAGGGCAGTAACTAATGAATAACCTACAGAAATCACATATTGCTAATAAGAAAAGAAAGCCACACAGTCAATAGCTAAATCTGTAAATAATAAATATTAAATATCCAGCATAATCATGTACCTGAGTTATGTTTTGTGCATGCACCATGCCAACAAAAAATTATTATGAATGCATACAAAAGAAATTGGCTCTTGGGTGCATGCAAAAAACTGTTGTTTATTAATCCAAAAGTTATAAATAAATGAATCCAAATATAATCACGCCAAATCTACAATACAGTGGCTTGCAAAAATATTCGACCCCCTTGAAGTTTTCCACATTTTGTCACATTACTGCCACAAACATCAATCAATTTTATTGGAATTCCATGTGAAATACCAATACAAAGTGGTGTACACGTGAGAAGTGGAACGAAAATCATACATGACTCCAAACATTTTTTAAAAATAAATAACTGCAAAGTGGGGTGTGCATAATTATTCAGCCCCCTGAGTCAATACTTTGTAGAACCACCTTTTGCTGCAATTACAGCTGCCAGTCTTTTAGGGTATGTCTCTACCAGCTTTGCACATCTAGAGACTGAAATCCTTGCCCATTCTTCTTTGAAAAACAGCTCCAGCTCAGTCAGATTAGATGGATAGCGTTTGTGAACAGCAGTTTACAGATCTTGCCACCGATTCTCAATTGGATTTAGATCTGGACTTTGACTGGGCCATTCTAACACATGGATATGTTTTGCGTTAAACCATTCCATTGTTGCCCTGGCTTTATGTTTAGGGTCGTTGTCCTGCTGGAAGGTGAACCTCTGCCCCTGTCTCAAGTCTTTTGCAGACTTCAAGAGGTTTTCTTCCAAGATTGCCCTGTATTTGGCTCCATCCATCTTCCCATCAACTCTGACCAGCTTCCCTGTCCCTGCTGAAGAGAAGCACCCCCAGAGCATGATGCTGCCACCACCATACTTGACAGTGGGGATGGTGCGTTCAGAGTGATGTGCAGTGTTAGTTTTCCACCACACATAGCTTTTTGCATTTTGGCCAAAAAGTTCCATTTTGGTCTCATCTGACCAGAGCACTTTCTTCCACATGTTTGCTGTGTCCCCCACATGGCTTGTGGCAAACGGGACTTCATTTGCTTTTCTGTTAACAATGGCTTTCTTCTTGCCACTCTTCCATAAAGGCCAACTTTGTGCAGTGCATGACTAATAGTTGTCCTATGGACAGATTCCTCCACCTAAACTGTAGATCTCTGCAGCTCATCCATAGTCACCATGGGCCTCTTGACTGCATTTCTGATCAGTGCTCTCCTTGTTCGGCCTGTGAGTTTAGGTGGACGGCCTTGTCTTAGTAGGTTTACAGTTGTGCCATACTCCTTCCATTACTGAATGGTCGCTTGAACAGTGCTCCGTGGGATGTTCAAGGCTTTGGAAATCTTTTTGTAGCCTAAGCCTGCTTTAAATTTCTCAATAACTTTATCCCTCACCTGTCTGGTGTGTTCTTTGGACTTCATGGTGTTGTTGCTCCCAGTATTCTTGTAGACAACTTCTGAGGCCGTCACAGAGCAGCTGTATTTGTACTGACATTAGATTACACACAGGTGCACTCTAGTCATTAGCACTCATCAGGCAATGTCTACTGGCAACTGACTGCACTCAGACCAAAGGGGGCTGAGTAATTGCGCACACCCCACTTTGCAGTTATTGATTTGTAAAAAATGTTTGGAATAATGTATGATTTTCGTTCTACTTCTCACGTGTACTCCACTTCGTGTTGGTCTTTTACGTGGAATTCCAATAAAATTATTTCATGTTTGTGGCAGTAATGTGACAAAATGTGGAAGACTTCAAGGGGGCCGAATACTTTTGCAAGCCACTGTACATACATATATACTACATAGAAAAATACAAACATCTAAAAGATGAAATCCCCTATTAGCATAACGCACGCTAATGGAGGCTGCAGTCCTCCCCCTGGTAGCAAATTCATGGTATTAACATGCTCTGAGATTGACCCAAAGGCAAAACAGGCATTAATGTAGGCTGATTAGCAAAGCTTCCAGAAGTGGCTATATATGATGATAATGGCAAGTAAGCGAAAGCGTAGCATGAATGCAAGTCCCAAAGGGCAGCTTAAGGGTTAGTATGCAAGCCGATAATCTTCCATACACCCTACAATCCCATTCGCAGAGTGAACATGAAGGAACATATGCACAGATTGCCAGAGTAAAGCCAGGCGTTGTATCATCACCAAGGACCCACTCGCAGTCCAGCTGAGAGCAAATTGTGGCATCCAGCAAAAAAGAGAGAAAGGGAAGCTCTTCAAAGGAGCCAAAGCACAACTGCTAGCAAGTTCCTATGCCCAAAATCATCAAAGTTTGTTGCAATGCCTTTAAGATGTAATCACATATGCCATAAAGTAAAGATAAATTGGGCCATCCATAGTTACCAGTCCCATATATATTGAGGGGAATCCAGGTAAAGTGGTGAAATTGCATAGGGTGATTCAAAAGCGCTCTTTGTCCATGACATGTTTCGCTGACTTCATACTGTCAGCCTCTTCAGATGGAAAGCGCCATTTAAAAGCTCCATGCGAGAGACGCCGTAGCCATCATATGGGTGCATCATATCCCCTACTCCCGCCCCATCCAGGACAAATCCAGCCAACCACCAAGCCCAGCGTCCCTACAAACCACCCAACGCCCAAGCAATAGACAGCATGAGGACGTCATGCATGCCACGGTGGAGCGCAAGGAAATGCGCTCCACACAGCAGCCAAAGTGGGAGCCTCAGATGCGTCCCGCATATCAAATGGTGCTGCCCAGGCAGTGGGAGGGGCCATGATGTGTCCAGTGAGCCTGGGACCGCTGCAATACTTTGCAGTGTATCGCCCGGTGTAATGTCTGATTGCGCTGCCCGGAAGCTTCCTTCCACACTGAGTAGCACGCATGCTCAGTGTGAAGTTAATGATGCTGCTGGAGGTAAAATACTAAATATCTCCGCCTTTTTACATCATACACTCCCCAAATTCTCAGGGTAGGGAGAGGACCCCCCGACCTACCTCTATGCCAAATTGCAGCCCCCGGGACTCACTGGTTCAGGAGATAGATTAGAGAAACCTATCTCAGGAACCAGTGGGGCTCGGGGGCTGTAATTTGGCATAGAGGTAGTTCGGGGGGTCTCCTCCTTACCCTGAAAATTTGGGGAGTGTAAGGGCCCGTTTCCACTATAGCGTTGCGGAATCACCGCAGGCAAATCGCATGCGGGTGCGATTCCGCATGCGTATTTTGCAGCGATTTCGCATGCGATTTCGCATAGGTTAGGTTGATGCGTTTTTAACCATGTCACTGCCTGTGGGAATTAACATGGGTACCTATGCGAAATCGCATGCGAATTCGCGGCAAAAAACGCATGGGGAAAACAAATGCGATTTCCCTATTAAATACATTGCCTGCGATTCGCCTGCATTCCACACGCAGGCGAATTCTGCAGGGTCTACCATGCAGAAAAATCCTGCACAGGAAAACACAAATGAAAACTGACAAGTGGAAACAGTCCCATCCACTTGTATTGCTTATGCAAATCCGCATGCGTTGTCTGCATGCGGATTCGCGCTAGCTAGTGGAAACGGGCCCTAAGAGGTGTGTGAGCGGAGATATTTAGTATTTTACCATCAGCAGCATCATTCAATAGGAAATGTGGCCGCACAGTTTCCTACTGCGCATGCGGGGCAGCGCAAATCCACAGGCAGCGTAATCAGACACAACACCGGCAACTGCCAGACAAGATATGGGGGGGGGGGAGAGAAGAGGTGAGAGAAGGCTCAGGCACAACACTATGAAGACAAAATAACACAATGTATATTGAAATGCAAAAAAAGGGGAAAATAATAAAGAAAAAAAGAAAGAAAAGGAAAAATAATAATATATAACAATACAGTAATTATACCCAGATAATCGTAATGGGCAAGATCACCAAACTTTATGGCATATGTGATTACATCTTAAAGGCATTGCAACAAACTTCGATGATTTTTGGCATAGGAACTTGCTAGCAGTTGTGCTTTGGCTCCTTTGAAGAGCTTCCCTTTCTATCTTTTTTGCTGAATGCCACAATGTGCTCTCAGCTGGACTGCGAGTGGGTCCTTGGTGATGATACAACGCCTGGCTTTACTCTGGCAATCTGTGCATATGTTCCTTCATGTTCAATCTGCGAATGGGATTGTAGGGTATATGGAGGATTATCGGCTTGCATATTAACCCTTAAAGGGGCTCTATGGCAAAAAAATTAAAATTTAAAATCTGTGCAAACAAACATATAAGAAGTATGTTTTTTCCAGAGTAAAATGAGCCATAAATGACTTTTCTCCTATGTTGCTGTCACTTACTGTAAGCAGTAGAAATCTGTCAGAAATGACAGGTTTTGGACTAGTCAATCACTTCATAGGGGATTCTCAGTAAGGCTTTTATTCTTTATAAAGCTTTTCTCTAAAAAGCATTTAACCACTTTACCCCCGCGCGTACGTATTTCTCCGCCCCTTTTTCCATCCTTTAAAAACCAGGGACGGAGAAACACGTACTTTCCGCGTTCCCGACGCTGTCCGCGCTCCCGCTCGTAAACACGCCGCCCGCCGCTAGTAAAACCGCCGCCGCCCGCTCGCCCGGAGATCAATGAACGGGAAAATCCATTCCCGTTCGTTGATCTAAGCCCCACAATGACCCGCTGCTCTCCTATGGGCAGCGCGATCATTGTGAGAAGAAACTCACGTGTCCAGCCTCCTTATTCTTCCTCCAAGCTTCCGGAAGGAGGCTTGGAGGTCGCAATAAAGCAAAAAGTTACTGTGGCCATCTTGTGGCCAAATAGTAAACTACACCCTACACATTTTTCACATACAAATAAATGACTTTTACACACAAAATTAACTCATTACCTCCCACACTCCCCATTTTTTTTTTTTTTTGTAATTAAAAAAAAATTCAAAAATTTACAATTAAAAAAAATACATAATTAGTTACCTTAGGGACTGAACTTTTTAAATATTTAAGTCAAGAGGGTATAACACTGTTACTTTATAAACTATGGGCTTGTAATTAGGGATGGACGCAAAACTGAAAAAAATGCACCTTTATTTCCAAATGAAATATTGGCGCCAAACATTGTGATAGGGACATAATTTAAACGGTTTTATAACCGGGACAAAAGGGCACATAAATTTCATGGGTTTTAATTACAGTAGCATGCATTATTTAAAAACTATAATGGCCGAAAACTGAAAAATAATTTTTTTTCCCCCACATTTTTCCTATTTTCCCATTAAAACACATTTAGAAAAAAATAATTCTTGGCATAATGTCCCACCTAAAGAAAGCCTAATTGGTGGCGGAAAAAACAAGATATAGTTCATTTCATTGCGATAAGTAATGATAAAGTTATAGACGAATGAATGGAAGGAGCGCTGAAAGGTGAAAATTGCTCTGGTGGTCAGGGGGTAAAACCCCTCAGTGGTGAAGTGGTTAAACAACGATTCTGCCCAGCTTCCCTGCTTGCTACACAGTTTTTTGGCAGTTGGACAGAGCAACTGCCATTCACTAAGTGCTTTTGAAAATAAATAAATCTTTAGAATCCCCTATGAAGAGATGGACTAGTCCAAAACCTGTCGCTTCTGTTTCTACTACTTACTGTGAGTGAGAGCAACATAGGAGAAAAGCAATTTATAGCTGTTTTTACTCTTGAAAAAACGTACTTCTAATTTGTATATGTTTGCACATATTTCAATTTTACAATTTTTCGCCATAGTGCCCCTTTAAGCTGCCCAATGGGACTTGCATTCATGCTATGCTTTCGCTTACTTACAGCACGGTGGCGTAGTGGTTAGCTCTCTCGCCTTGCAGCGCTGGGTCCCTGGTTCGAATCCCAGCCAGGGCACTATCTGCAAAGAGTTTGTATGTTCTCTCCGTGGCTGTGTGGGTTTCCTCCGGGCACTCCGGTTTCCTCCCACATTCCAAAAACATATGGATAAGTTAATTGGCTGCCGCTAAAATTGGCCCTAGACTACAATGTATACACTACATTATATATACATATGGCAATGGTAGGGATTAGATTGTGAGCTCCTTTGAGGGACAGTTAGTGACAAAATATATATATACACTGTACAGCGCTGCGTAATATGTCGGCGCTATATAAATACTAAATAATAATAATAATATATCCACTGCTGGTAGCTTTGCTAATCTGGCTACATTATTGCCTGTTTTGCCTTTGGGTCCATCTCAGAGCATTTAATACCAGGAATTTGCTACCGCAGCCTCCATTAGCATGTGTTAGGCTAATAGGGGATTTCATCTTTTAGATGTCTGTATTTTTCTATGTGGTATATATGTATGTATTGTAGATTTGGTGTGATTATATTTGGATTCATTTATTTTTACCTTTTGGATTAATAGACAACAGTTTTTTGCATGCACCCAAGAGCCAATTTCTTTTGTATGCATTCATACAGAAATCACATAGAATACCTTTCTAGCTATTCTGGTAATATTTGCAACCTCTCCAACAAACGTCTGCCTGGCAACTAGTGACCATCTCATACACATTTTCTTATTGGACAGAGACCAGACAGCAGCCAATCAGTGCAAAGAGCTGCCTCTCCTGGATACAGAATTACTGACTCACTGTGTGAGTTTGTTGCGCTTTCACCTTCCCTTGCTGAAGTTTGGAGGGTGTTTATCTTGTTCTTTCCCCACATATCACAGCCTGGGGGTGAAGATGTTCCCCCTCCTCCTGCTGCTGGTTCTGGGGGTGTCAGGGGTGTATTGTGGTGAGTATGGGGGGGTCACTGACATACAGTATGTAATAACTGAAATGGGAGGGTCGAGTCACAATGCCTCTTTTTTGGTGTTATCATACATGTTTCCCTCAGTATTTTATTCTGTAAGCTGTTTATTGCTATTTTACCGACTGTGGAAACTGCAATAAAATGATGATTGTTTTTAAATTAAGCAAAGATTGTGAGCGTTTTGCAAATGTGCGAAAAAGTGTTTGCTGCACATGACTGTAAACCCTGCCTATGAAGTTTATAAATTATCAACAAGAGTCTTCAACCTACTATCATGAGAAATTGTAAAATGTAAAATGCATATGTATGAAATGTATGGTACATTTGTTCCACTTTCAATTACTTTCTTCCTGCTTTGCTGTCACTTACTGTAGGCAGTAAAAAACAAACAGATCTGGTAGGTCCATCTCCTCTTAGGGCATACATGTCAAACTCTGGCCCATGGGCCAAATTTGGCCCTTAGAGCCATCAGATTTGGCCCTCAGGTTGTTTTTCCACTTTGCATTATGTTTGGCCCACTCTAGTCCAGAAAAACTTTATTGGAGGGGAAGTCCTAGATCACCAGGGAAACCATATGGGGAGGATGAAAGCACATCAGGACACCAGGGAACTGCATAAGAGAGCGAAGGGGGCCACTAGACAACAGGAAACTGTATAGGGGATGGAGGGGGGCTATTAAAGACCAGGGAACTTTATAAGGGAAAGAGGTGGCCACTAGACATTGAGGTCGGCCCGAGACTCAGTCCCAAAGCTCAAGTTCGGCCCACTTTGTATTTGAGTTTGACACCCCTGTCTTAGGGTATTCTCTGTTTTTGTTTTCATTTAAAGGGAACCTAAACTGAAAGGGATTTGGATGTTTCTTTTTAAACAATACCAGCTGCCTGGCAGTCCGGCTGATCTCTTTAGCTGTAGTAGAGGCTGAATCACACACCTGAAACAAGCATGCAGCTAATCCAGTGTGACTTCAGTCAGAGCACCTGATCTGCATGCTTGTTGAGGGGCTGTGGATGAAAGTATTAGAGACACAGGATCAGCAGGAGAGTCAGGCAACTGGTATTATTTTAAAAGAAAAAATCCATATCCTTCTCAGTTTAGGTTCCCTTTAAAAGCACTTAGTTACCCAGTCCAACTGCCAAAATACTGCCTATCCTCGCCCGGTTCAGACGGTCTGCGAGGTTTAATGCTAGGGATGCACCATGCCATGATTGAGATGAATGGGAACATTTATCTCACAGCGTTTACTGTTGTGTGCCATAGATTAGTCTAGCGCCTCAATCAGCTGAGTTTTCCTGAAAGCAACAAGACACTCCTGGAGTCTGCTTTAGTGTACTCTCCTAGGGCTCTAAACATGACGCCAAATGCTTTTCTGGGCAACAGCCCTCAGAAGAGGAAAGCCAGGAAAATGTATTCATTAACTTTCTCATGTTGTAAATAGCACAGATCAGGATGATTATTATGTACAGTACTGCAGTAAGTGATGCAGATTGGCTTTGGGAAGATTTAATAATAACCATTAAAGAATTCATATTTAGGCTTAAAGAGACTCAGAGATGAGACTCACCGCAGTTTTTTTACTTATCTGGGGCTTCCTCCAACCCCATAAGCACAGATGCGTCCCTCGCTGTCTCCCGTTCAGCTGTGGTGAGCCCCGGTAACGGGCTCAGTGACGTCAGTCCGAGTCTACTGCGCATGTGCAGAAGACCCTGACTGGCTTCGACTGTGCCCGTTACCGGGGCTCACCACAGCTGAATGGGAGACAGCGAGGGACGCATCTGTGCTTAGCTGGACGAAGCCCCAGGTAAGTAGAAAACTGCGGTGAGTCTCATCTCTGAGTCTCTATAAAGTCAATGGGAATCATTAAAAAAAAAAACAGCCAGATACTTACCTAAGGAGAGGTAGCGCTCTGGGTCCTCCTCTACATCCTAGGTTCTCAATGTGTGGTACGCGTACCTCAGGGGGTACTTCTGATGATTCCGGGGTTCTCAGGCTTGATATACTTAACCAAGAACAACAAATTTAGAGTTTTAGAAAATTATAAATCTTATTTAACCACTTCAGCCTACAGTGTTGTTTCACCTTATGCATCCGAGCAACTTTCACCTCCCATTCATTCGCCAATAACTTTATCACTACTTATCACACTGAAATTACCTATATCTTGTTTTTTTCTGCCACCATTTAGGCTTTCTTTGGGTGGTACATTTTGGTAAGAATTATTTTATTCTAAATCCATTTTAACAGGAAGATTAAGAAAGAAATGGAAAAAAATCATTATTTCTCAGTTTTTTGCCATTATAGTTTGAAATTAATACATGCTACCGTAATTAAACCACATGTATTTTATTTGCCCATTTATCCCAGTTATTACACAATTTAAATTATGTCCCTATCACAATTTATGGTGCCGATATTTTATTTGGAAATAAAGGTGCATTTTTTCAATTTGCTACAACGCGTGTTGCGACGCTTGTTGTGGCGACAATTGTAGCCCGTGAGTATGGGCCATTAGATTCACAGAGCTGTCACCTACTGAGTACATACTAGCGGCAGAAGCGGTCACATGCCCCCTAGTGGCCAGACTGCTCAATGCCTCCCAATCTATTTCAATGCACAGACAATCCATTATTGTGGATTGGATTCAATCACTGTGCTGAAACCGCTGGAATTAGGCAAACTGACAAGCCAGAAGGGAACGTGCGAGCAACACATACTTTACTACACAATATTCCAGTTACCAGGCTGCTACCATCCCTTTTATCCAGTAAAAGGGAAACCCGCTCTGACTATTCCAAACCTGTGAATAAAAATAGTTAAAACACACTAGTCTGGCTCAAACAATACAATACTTCAGGTAGCGAGCCTTTAGAAAGGCTAGGATTCGTTCTGCTGTGCCTAAAGCCAGTATATGGCTGAAAAAATGACCTTAAGTCTTTTATTGTAAATGCAATATAACTAACATATACAGAAAATGTTTAAAAGTAACAATTACAGAGACAGTAGCCACAGATAAAATAAAAAAGGTCAAAAACCAAAGAAAATTAATACTTAAACTTTTGGAAGAGGTATGTCCTTTGTGTGGAAACTCAAAGTTCCTTTGTTTCAGAATTCAGGGAAGCTAGCCGTGGGTTCTCTTTGCTAGCTTCAATCCATATGTGGTGTTAAATAGAGAACCGTTATCAGATTTCAGTCCTTTGCTTATATAGGACGCAGCTCTTGAGGGCGGATCTCAGAGCCAGCCCCTTGCCTGGGGTTTGGGCGTTATCTTACTTTGGGAAAGGAATCTTAAATCCAGAATATGTGACATTTCATCTCAGGCCACATTCATTGTACACAGATAATAATAGCAAAGTCACAATCCCCATAGAATATGGAACACGTGAATACCAGACATAATTAGTGTGTGACATTCCCTTCCTGAGAAGTTGAATAACCAGGTGGCTGGTTATGTCAGCTTCATAAATTACATATGAGGATACCCGGCTGGACCTTAGCAATTAAATGGCATAATTTTCATATAGATCATAAGTACAGTATCTCTTAAAATGGCAAAATTCATACAATACAGTGAAATCTGGCACTATTGGTTCTACCAAGTCTGCAGTCCTGCTGTGTGTAGGCTCCCTCTGCCAGCAGCAAGACCAAATGGTCCCTTGTCATGCTAGAGTTCACACCTAGCTGCTACTCGCCTGCTGAAGGAAGATACTTTTGTTCCTGGTAATTAAAGAAAAGCATTGTAATCCCAGAATAGCAGCTGTATCCAGCTGGAATAGACCAGAACCTAGGCTTTGCCCTCTGCTGTCCTTGGCATGCAATCTAGATTGTACCGTGAGTCACAATCAGAAAACCGATTGATTGCCTTTTTTCACGGTTCATCCGTGACACAAGCCCTTCTGTACTAGTTGTGCCACCAAACTAGATACAGTACATTAACCTTACAGTGCAGAAAAATAAATTAATAAATTAGTAAATAATAGTGTTAAATCTTATGGCAACTAAAAAACAAAATTGCTTTCAGAAATATAAATGATAATTATTGTTATCAATTTACAAAATCCAAAGTGAGCAAACAAAAGTTACATCTAAGGAAAGTGTGTGTAAAATGGAGGGCACTTGGAGGGATATACCAAATAATACATACTTTCATTTCACCTGATGCTAACTTCAATACTGAGGTACACACTGTGAGAAAACGCGGAAAAGCCGCCGCGAGTACTCAGAGTAAGGCGGCTAATTCCGCGTCCAACATGGCAGCTTGCGCACATGGGCCTGCATCCACTAGCCTGACGGAGCGCGGAGAAAACGCCGCATGCCCAGTGAACAGGGCGGCGGATTCCGCGTCCAACACGGTGGTTTGCACGCATGGGCCTACCACTAGCAGTATGGCTGAACGCGGGGAAACCGCTGCATGCTCTGACAGCGGTGCGGCTGGCCCCGCGTCCAAACCTACAGATACATTACAACACATGTCTGGTGTGGCTGGGACTGATAGTCCACACAGGTTCAGAAGGACGCGCGCGCTGAGAGGCAGAGCCTTTATGACAGTCAGAAGGGTGTCAGCTGATCCAGCCGATCAACTGGCAATTCTATAAGGTTTCATTAGTCCAGCGCTTAGGGGAGGCGCCGGAGAGCTCTTGTGTATATATACTGGGTGCTGGTCATTTCTCTGGTGTCTGGCGTTGCGATCACTACGTAGTAGCACTCAGACCTTGTCAGTATCTGTGATATTTTCTGTGTTATTACTTCAGACTAGTTCCAGGGTGTTGATGATCAAGGAACTCACACCCAAGACTAGGGAACTGTATTATCACTCTGTTATATATCAGACTAGTTTCAGGGTGTTGATGATCACGGAGCTCACACCTAAGACTAGCCATTGTTATTAACTGTTATGACTTTCTGCTTTCCTGACCACTCTCTTGATCTCTGATTTGGTACTTCGCTATATCTGATACTCTGTTGCTGAACCCTGCTTGTCTTAAGATTCCGAATCTGTCTCCTGTCTCTGTATCTGAGCTGTCTGTCTGTTGCCGACCTGGCCTGTCCGACCTCGAGAACTATCTTCCCTGTTTGGAGATAGTTCACAGACCTGTCAGTGACACTTCACCATTGGTGTCACTCACTCTCTGGTCCTTCCCACTCTCAGCCTGGCTCCGCCCCTTGGGGAGCATCAGACCTTTGGAAGGAACCTGATCTCTGAGCAGTATCTCTTACTGCCTTGCACCCTCTGTACGGGTGCTCTCCTCAAAGTATTACTGTTGCACCAAACACTCATATTACTCAGGTGTCCAGAGGTTAGAAATATATCTGACTAGCCAACCCGCATCGTAGCATACGCCGCATCTATCTATCTAATAGAGTACGTGCCTCAACCTTGAAGCAAGAAGAAGTAGACTTTCCATGAGAAAATGTATGCGTGCTCAAACACCAAGTTTAACCCTAGCAAGTCTGGCTTTGCAAATTCGGCCTAATTGGCTATTCATGAGGAAATGCTCATGCAAATATGCATTTGCTTTCGCATGCCAAACTATGCAGGGTCAAAAAACCAATACTGCAAAGTGCTCTCTCGCTGCCTGGGAACCACAGCGGCACCCCGGAGTGGGAGGCTGGGTGGCGCAGCCGCCCCCCCCCCCCCCAAGCGTGGCCAGCGCTGGGGAGAGCCGTCCGCACCCACCTCCTAATATTAAAAACAGCCACTTACCTTAACGTCCATTCGGTTCTGCTACATGCGCATTAATTTTCTCATGGAAAGCATTTTGTGCAGTTTGTATCCTTTTGGAGGCAGGTGGTGGATGGCTTGCTCCGGTGGTGTGAACCCTGGAGTGAGTGCGCCTGTCCCCCCCCCGCCTCTGGAGTGCTGTATGTGAGCCAGCCCTGAGCTCTAAAGCTCGGGGTGACCCATGCTTCTCTCCTTTCTCATGTGGTGCCCCCAAATTAATGCGCATGTAGCAGAACGCAATGGACGTTAAGGTAAGTGCCTGTTTTTAATATTGGGAGGTGGGTGCAGACGGCTCTCCCCGGCGCTGGCCACACTTGGGGGGGGGTCGTCCACGCCACCCAGCCTCCCCCTCCGGGGTGCCGCTGTGGTTTCCAGGCAGTGAGAGATCCTGGGACCCTGCGTTCCCCCCAGTTGTATAAAAAGGGGGCATTGGGAATCCTCCCTGTGGCGCTCCTGGAGGCCACCAAAAACTGCTAGCAGATCCGCAAAATGCTAGCAGATTTTTAAACGCTTTTTCTTATTTTTCTGTAGCATTTCACCTAGCATTTTGCGGTTTTGTAAAGCGTTTTTGGTGTAGTAGATTTCATATATTGCTACAGTAAAGCTGTTACTGAACAGCTTCTGCAACAAAAACGCCTGCAAAACCGCTCTGAACTGCCGTTTTTCAGAGTGGTTTGCGTTTTTCCTATACTTTACATTGGAGGCAGAAACGCCTCCGCAATCCAAAAAATGCCTCATCTCGGGAATATGCGTTTCAGCAAAACGCCTCCCGCTCTGGTGTGCACCAGCCCATTGAAATACATTACCCAAGCGTATCCGCAGCCGCAAGTGGATCGCAAAACGCTGCCGAACCGCTCTGGTGTGCACTAAGCCGGATAGTGCTAATGTAGCATGACTGCTTTGTGGTATTGGTTTGTGTATGCATTTGCATGAGCATTGCCTCATGAATAGCCAATTAGGCCAGATTTGCAATGTCAGACTTGCTAGGGTAAGGCCTCTTTTCCATGGACTGTGAATAGACAGTGAAATGGCTCTCAAACTCTCACAACTGCTCACTGCTGCCTGGTAACTGCTTGCTGCTGCCTGGTAACTGCTTGCTGCTGCCTGGTAACTGCTTGCTGCTGCCTGGTAACTGCTTGCTGCTGCCTGGTAACTGCTTGTTTCTGCCTGGTAACTGCTTGTTTCTGCCTGGTAACTGCTTGTTTCTGCCTGGTAACTGCTCGCTGCTGCCTGGTAACTGCTCACTGCTGCCTGGTAACTGCTTGCTGCTGCCTGGTAACTGCTTGCTGCTGCCTGGTAACTGCTTGCTGCTGCCTGGTAACTGCTTGTTGCTGCCTGGTAACTGCTTGTTGCTGCCTGGTATCTGCTCACTGCTGCCTGGTAACTGCTTGCTGCTGCCTGGTAACTGCTTGCTGCTGCCTGGTAACTGCTTGCTGCTGCCTGGTAACTGCTTGTTGCTGCCTGGTATCTGCTCACTGCTGACTGATAACTGCTTGCTGCTGCATGGTAACTGCTTGTTGCTGCCTGGTATCTGCTCACTGCTGCCTGGTAACTGCTTGCTGAGCACACAGCTCAACAGTCCGTGGAAAAGAGGCCTTAAACTTGGTGTTTGAGCACGCATAAATTTTCTCATGCAAAGTACTTCTTCTTCTTGTTTGAAGGTTGAGGCACTTAGTCTATTATATATATAGATTATCGGTGATACTGCAGATCATCAATAATCGGGTATATATCTGTATTTTCGGTGATCTGCAGTATCACCGATGATCAGATCCTCTCTGTGTTACACCGATCGTTACACACACTGCCTCAAGTTTAATAATTAGTGAAAAAAGTTGAACCAATAAAAGTGGTAAAAATATTGATTCACACCACTGTACAGTACTGTTTATAGGTGCTTACATAAAATAAGCATGATACATACCACATATGTGTACTTCATTTGGTGGCTATACCAATTGGTCTATATTAATGTTGGGCGAACACCTGGATGTTCGGGTTCGGGAAAGTTCGCCGAACATGGCCGCGATGTTCGGCATGTTCGGGCCGAACCCCGAACTCCCCGAACATCCCGCTTTTGGGGGCCCTATGGGGTCGCAGGCATAAGGGGGGAGCATGCCCCGATCGCGGGGGGGGGGGTCAGAAATTCCCCCCACCCCCTCCGCTAGCGCTCCCCCCTCTGCCCGCTTCCCCATACAAAAGTTTAAGGAAAGTAAAACAGTACCGGCGGTAGTGGCTGGCAGTGGGCGGCACTGTGAAGTGAGTGAGGAGGAGGAGTCCGGAGAGTGACGCGTTGAGGGAGGCTGGGCAGCGGGCGTGAGGTCAGAGAAAGGGCGGAAGTACCACAAGGGTACTACCGCTGAACCGCCCGCTGCCCGGCCTCCCTCAACGCGTCACTCTCCGGACTCCTCCTACGAGGCGGACGTGTGGCTGGACGGCGTCCTGTATTTTAAGTGCTGTTTTTCCTTGTGGGTCCCTGTCATAAGGGCCCAGATGTGAGTGACATTTTAAAACTTTTATGTCCTTCTAAAGAGTCATTAAAATCGCTGTAGATACGCTTAGATGTACTTGTCTCTTTGCATGCTTCATTTCTGGTGAAATACTGCAATTGAGGATTTGATTGTTCGGCTTGTCTGGAGAGGAGGCCGGCTGCGAAGACACCTGCTGCTGACCTCATAAAGCCATATTGCAGACCCTGTAGTTAAGGTCTGTAATAATCTGGTAAGCGCATTATTCTTATGGTGTTTACGGTGGTGGACACAAGTGAACTCGCGCTGAAGTGTACTATTTTATTTAGGAGTCCGCTATTGTTCCTAGCCACATGGCTAATTAATATTCACTGCACAGTAGTGTTATTCATTACGAGCTTTTTTGTGAGTGGAATCATCAGGAAGCCAGGAGGATATGACATCACAATTGGCTTCATAGGAGACAGACAAACATGGAACCTGCCATGAGCTGTCAGGAGCATCATTCTCTGCAAATACTATATAAAAATTCTGTGAAGTACAAACGTGGACAGTGAAATGCATATGTAATGTAAGTACAGCCAATATTTAGCTACTGATATGTGTTTATTTTCTCTGAGACCTTATACCTAACAGCTCCTCTATAAGAGATCCGGGGCACCCCTGGGAACACCAATAAAATGGGCGTGGTCATGTCATGGGAAAGTGGGCGTGGTCATAAGTGGGGTCAAATGTACATGAACATAGCAGTAGTGTAACAAATATGTTAAATACGCAGTATTTCACATAAAAAATCCACTCACCTGGCTTCTGTCTTGTCTTTGGCTGGCTAGCCTGTGTGCTGTACTCGACTGGCGGTTTTGCTGGGCTTGCTGGTGGTGATGCTGGGCTGCCTGGCAGGTGGTGATGCTGTGCCGGCCTGGCTTTGCTGGGCCTGGGGCTGTGTTAGGTGATTTGGTGGAGGCTTTGCTGGGCTGGGAAATTTGCTGGGGGCTTTGTTGGGGTGAGAACTTTGCTGGGCTGGGGGCATTTTTGGGCTCTTTGCTAGGCTAGGGGCTTTGCTTGGCTGTACGCTTTGCTGGGCTGGGGCCCGGGAGCTTTGCTAGGGCACCGGAGCTGTGCTGAGCTGGGGCACTGGGGCTTTGCTTTGCTGGGGGCTTTGCTTTGCTGGACTGGGGGCTTTGCTGGGCCCCTGGGACTTTGCTGAGGCCTGGGGGCTTTGCTTTGCTGGAGGCTTTGCTGAGGCTTGGGGGCTTTGATATGCTGGGCTGAGGTTTTTTGTTATGCTAGGCTGGGTGGCTTTGTTATGCTGGGCTGGGGGGCTTTGTTATGCTAGGCGGCTTTGTTATGCTCGGCTGGGTGGCTTTGTTATGCTGCGCTGGTGTGCTTTATGCTGGGCTGGGGGGCTTTGTTATGCTGGGCTGGGGGGCTTTGTTATGCTGGGCAGGGGAGCTTTGTTATGCTTCGCTGGGGGGGCTTTGTTATGCTGGGCTGGGGGGCTTTGTGCTGCGCTGGAGGGTTTTATGCTGCGCTGGGGGGCTTTGCTGGACTGGGCGCTTTGCTGGGTGGGAGCCGGGAGGGCTGGTTACAGTGCGACTGGGGAAAGCAGAGCAGGACACACATAGAGGAAGTGATGTCACTTCCACATTTGAAGTGCGTCCTGCTCTGCCTTCCCCAGTCGCCACGATCTGAGAGGTCTGATAATGGCAGGAGTGGGGAGCTGGCACACTGCAGAGGGAGACGGGGCACCTGACGACATTATATCTGGGGCACCATTACAACTAGCTCGGGGGCGGTGCCCCAGAGAAAAACCCCTAGCTACACCGCTGTCCCTGTGGATACAGAGGAAGGCGAAAAAAACTTACAAGGCATAGTCCATTTAGCCCTAATTTTTTATTTTATGCCCGACAGTTACACTTTAATGCATCCTTACTTCTGAAGCCCTATCAAGCAGATATTATGGTTTAACAATTATTCCTTAGCTTGCTTAGTCCATGCTTTACACATAGAAACATTTGATAGTTCGTACAATTTGTCACCATATGCCATTTTCCTATTGAGGCATCTGGCCCTCGTAGTGGGTCAGTTTGCGCGTGATGAAAGTTTGCTGTACGTCCCACACAGGGCCGGATTTACAGTTCAGGAGCCTATAGGCACAGAAGTTTTGGCGCCCTAAGCTCCGCCCTCAGCACAGGCCACACCCTTTTTGACACAAAGAATTTCCGTCCCTCCAACCCCTAATAAGCAAGGCCAGTGTAAAGTTTAATCCCCAGAAACTATGGGGGGAAGTGGGGGTGTTGCCTCTTTTCCACCATGTAAATAGCAGAGCACAAATACCTTTTCAAAGTCTGAGTTCTCTGCTCTCCTGTTCACTATATCCATTCAGAATGCAGCAATGTTCCTACATAGGCTCCCAGCGTCACATGATATGCATTTGGGACCCTGATGGAGAAACGCAGCTGCTCCCTGAATGGCGGCAGTGAAGAAAAGACAAGAGGACCTAGAGTTGGTATTCACGCTTTGCTACTTGGATGTGGGGAAAGAGGTGGGCACCCTCAGTCATCAGGCCCCTCTGTAGTCACAGGAATAGTGGGTGCTATAAATTCATCATTGCCTGTCTGCAAGCTAGTAACACCTGCTGCTTATTAAATCTGATTGTGGCCTAGGCAACAATCCCCTCACCTGTCTTTAGAAAGTACAGGGTGGTGCATGAAAGACCGACCCAACTGCCTGTCATGAGTGTGGGTATACAAGCAAACGCTGGCTGGTCTGTACCTGTGCGCCTTTTTCCTGCTATTATTGAAGCCTGTATCAGCTGCATTTGCATATGAGAACGTACAGCATACAGCAGCAAATACAGGCGTCACAAGCTTCAAGAAAGTCGGATTGGGCCACACACAACTGTGATTAAGCGAGACGTGCTTGGGGACCGCCCAGCGTCTGCCCGTTAACTTGCACATGTGACAGGTAGCAGGGCCGGTCTTTTGCACCACCCTATATATAGCCCGCATGCAGCCTAGACAAACCATTCTCCCCCCCCCCCCCCCATTAAGCCTACCTCCTAGGGACTCTCCCCTCCCACACTTAACTGAGGAAAAAAAATGGCCAGTTACTTACCTGGGGCTTCTTTCAGTCCCTGGTCCCTCACCATCATTCAGCACTGTGACGTTTCTCCGCTGTCCATCTATGAAAGCTGGGCGGATTGCCAAGTCGCTGGCTACCGCATGTGCATGGAACTCACTTCCCTGATTGCGCACCTATAGCCGGGATCGACCCTGTGCGGGCCAGAGCAGCTGAACGGTGCAGTGCGGAATGACAGCGAGGACCAAGAAGGACTTAAGAAGTTGGAAAAAGCCCCAGATAAGTAACTGGCCTCTTTTTATTTTATTTTTTTCTTTACAGTGAGAGGACATCCGAGGTGAACATTAAAATCTATTTTTTACTCACCTGGGGCTTCTTCCAGCCCTGAAGAGCAGTCTCAGTCCCTCTCCACAGCCCGGGCCTCCTAGGTGTCCCTGTTGGCCATCCGCAATTATGCCGACCTGCTGGCGGGTCGGATCTTCTGCGTCCACGTCATCCGACGCATACTGCGCCTGCGCACAACTACTGTACGGGCACAGTACGCGCCAGATGACATGGACATGAGGGCACGAGTGTCCGCGCAGGTGTAGAAGAGCTGACCTGCCAGCAGGTCACGATCCTTACGGCTAGCCAGCAGGGACACCTAGGAGGACAGGGGTTGTGGAGAGGGACTGAGACTGCTCTTCAGGGCTGGAAGAAGCCTCAGGTGAGTAAAAAATAGATTTTGATGTTCACTTCGGAAGTACTTTAAAGTTTCCTTTAAAAACACATACACACACACACTCTGAGACACACATACTGACACATACACACTCTGAGACACACATACTGACACATACACACTCTGAGACACACATACTGACACACACTGAGCCACTCACACAGAGCCACTCACACTGGCGCACACACTGAAACATACACACTCTGAGACACACATACTGACACACACTCTGAGCCACTCACACAGGCACACACTGATACATACATACTCTGAGACACACATACTGACACACTCTGAGCCACTGACACATACACACACACTGAACCATACACACATACACATACACTGAGACACACATACTGAGCCACTGACACATACACACACACAATCTGAGACAATCTGAGACACACACTGACACATACACACAGACACACTCTGAGACACACACTGACACATATACTAGGCTGACCAGGCGTCCTCTTTTGCCCGGACAGGTCCACTTTTTCAGACCTGTCCGGGCCTTCCTGCCGGGATTTTGAATTGTCCGGTGAGAGAGCCGAACAGGAGCTGAACACCAGCTGCAGAAGAGCCGCTTGCAGAGAAAGAGAGCCGAACTGGAGTCAGAAGAGCCGCTTGCAGAGACAGAGAGCCGAACACGAGTCAGAAGAGCCGCTTGCAGAGACACTGTCTCTGCAAGCGGCTCTTCTGACTCATGTTCGGCTCCCCAAACGGCTCTTTGGCAATCAATCCCTGCTGCACTGCTCTGCTCCGCCCAGGGGTGGACTGGAGAATTTGCTGGCCCGGAGAAGGATGGAGGACAGAGGAGGTCGGGTCGGGTCCACTCCACTCCAGACACAGCCAGCCAGTGAGGAGATGCAGAGATAGCGTGGTGCACCTATCCTCATTTGAAATGGCAGAGACTCCCCGAAGAGTCCAGTCCTGCCTCGTGTCTGCAGCGTTCTCCTAGAGTGCCAAGTATCCCCCTCAGCTCAGTCCCAGCATCCTGGCTCTTGAAGCTCCGATGGGACAGGGACACTGGCCGTGCAGACACCACAGACACTCTAATTGGTAAGCCGACACCTCTTCTCTCCATTTGTCTTCTGTGCATTGAACAGGCAAGCCCTGCTAGCACAGCCCACATCTGTCTCCTGTAACCCTTTCATTGCTGGTATTAGCTGAATGAATCAGCTTGTTGCAGCACTGGTACATTGCATTTAAAGGAAACATCAAGGCTTTTTATAAAAAAACAAACAGATCTTATCTGGGGCTTCCTCCTGCCCCTTGCAGCCTATGTGTCCCTCTACTCCCAGACGTTATTCTGGGGTCCCCTCCGTAGCATTTGGCGACCTGGTGTGGCCGGGAGCATTATGCGCAGGCGGCATGGCTGTGTGCAGGGCCGGGCAGAGGCTGGAGAGGCTCCAGCCTCAGGGCACAGTGTAGGAGGGGGCGCACAATTCATTCAGTTGTCATTCCCAATTGTGTTTGAAGCAGAAAGAAATAGGAAAAGGGGATACATGGCAGTGACTGCAAGTCAGATAACAAGAGATTAAGGTATTAGGGAGGTTGGGGGCCCTGGGGCGCCTCTTAGTCTAGTAGCAATCAGTGTGTGACGGCTGGGGCGGAGGGATGGAGGGGCGCACTTTGGTGTCTCAGCCTTGGGTGGTGAAGGACCTTGTCCCAGCTCTGGCTGTGTGCAGTTGCAGAACTGGCCAACCTCACCAGGTCCCCGGCTGCTATGGAGGGGACCCCAGGATAACTCCTGGGAGCAGGGCTGAGGTGAGGGACACATAGGCTGCCAAGAGCAGGAAGAAACCCCAGATAAGATCTGTCACGCTGGTGCTGTGTGGCCTGTAGGAGCAATTCTCATTGCATTAGTGGGGAAATCTGCTGCCAATCTTATTGCATTTGTGGGAAAATTTGCTGCCAATCTTATTGCATTTGTGGGGAAATCTGCTGCCAATCTTATTGCATTTGTAGGGAAATCTGCTGCCAATCTTATAGCATTTGTGGGGAAATCTGCTGCCAATCTTATAGCATTTGTGGGGAAATCTGCTGCCAATCTTATAGCATTTGTGGGGAAATCTGCTGCCAATCTTATAGCATTTGTGGGGAAATCTGCTGCCAATCTTATTGCATTTGTAGGGAAATCTGCTGCCAATCTTATAGCATTTGTGGGGAAATCTGCTGCCAATCTTATTGCATTTGTAGGGAAATCTGCTGCCAATCTTATAGCATTTGTGGGGAAATCTGCTGCCAATCTTATAGCATTTGTGGGGAAATCTGCTGCCAATCTTATTGCATTTGTGGGGAAATCTGTTGCCAATGTTATTGCATTTGTGGGGAAATCTGTTGCCAATCTCATTGCATTTGTAGAGAAATATGCTGCCAATCTGATTCCATTTGTGGGGAAATCTGTTGCCAATCTCATTGCATTTTGTGGGGAAATCTTCTGCGAATCTGATTGCATTTTGTGGTCGGTCGGCCCTCCACCATGTGGTCTGGAAAAAAAACTGCCCTCCATGCCCGTGAAGTTGGACAGCAAACTTCTAAGGTCTTGTATATTTGGCCCCACCCATGACCACGCCCAAATGCTGTTGTGATCGTCCTCTTTTTTGGAAATCAAAATATGATCACCCTAACATATACACTCTGAGACACACACTGACACAGACACGTCTGAGACACACATTGACACATACATGCATTCATTCACACATACATACACTCTCCCTCCCTGCAGACAATCCAGCAGCTAGCTAAGTAAAGTTGAAGAAATACTACACCACGTGCAGCTTTGAACTTCCTTCCCAGCAGCAGCAGGTTACGATCTCCCTCCTGGAACCACTGAAGCACGAAGCTGCCCTTTTCAAGCTTGAAGAAGGCCACTCCTCCGAATTCCAGGGAGGGAGACAACAGCATCCTCTACTATGTCTAAGCAAACATACTAAATTACCTATCTCCGAGTCCTGACAGCTGAAGTCCGAAGTGTGCACGCCCCGCCCCCCTTCCCCCAGTCGCAGGGGTCAGATGCACTGCAGTGACTGATGATGAGCAGGAACACAGCGGGCGGATATAGAGCGGGGCGGAAGTACTGGGTGGCTGAACGCAGTTGTAACCAGCGGGCCTATGCAGATTGACGCAAGAGCGCTGGCAATGCCATTGCGTGTATGTAGGACAGTTGCAATTGAAAAGATACGTGATGCACTACTACCCTGCCGCCTTTGAAGCACATGGCGCCTGTAGGCACGTGCCTACAGTGCCTAGTGGTAAATCCGGCCCTGCTCCCACACAAGATTGTCTAGAACTTTCAGCTTCCTTTGGTGTTTTGAAGATGTGTGTGTTTGATGCTCATTATTACAGAGCAAATCTGACATAGCAATGCTTCTACAAGGGATTTGTATGCTCTCATAAGTTTTTAGTTTTATCTGTAAAGTCCAAATACTTGACCATCACCATTCTTGGAAGATTTTTCAACTTAGTCCAGTCGTGGTGGGAAAATGTGATTTATTGCAACATCTTCTTCGTCATTATTTCCATCAAATCCATACACTGGAATCGCTCCTAGCTGATGTCCTGCGATTAGACAGCCGTGGGAGTGGAGGTGGCGGGCACCGATGCGCGCTGTGGGATGCTGCGCGATCAAGCTTCCAGAAGAACGCAAAACGGCGTTTGCTCACACTGCCTCGGTGCCCGCCACCCCACCTCCACTCCTATGGCTGCCTTAGCTGTCTAAACGCAGGATATCAGCTAGGAGCGATTCCTGTGTATGGATTTGATGGAAATAATGATGATGAAGATGTTACAATATATCACACTAGCCAACCCGCGTCGTAGCATACGCCGCATCTATCTATCTATCTATCTAATAGAGTACGTGCCTCAACCTTGAAGCAAGAAGAAGTAGGCTTTCCATGAGAAAATGTATGCGTGCTCAAACACCAAGTTTAACTGTAGCAAGTCTGGCTTTGCAAATCCGGCCTAATTGGCTATTTATGAGGCAATGCTCATGCAAATATGCATTTGCTTTCGCATGCCAAACTATGCAGGGTCAAAAAAACAATACTGCAAAGTGCTCTCTCGCTGCCTGGGAACCACAGCGGCACCCCGGAGTGGGAGGCTGGGTGGCGCAGCTGCCCCCCCCAAGCGTGGCCAGCGCTGGGGAGAGCCGTCCACACCCACCTCCTAATATTAAAAACAGCCACTTACCTTAACGTCCATTGGGTTCTGCTACATGCGCATTAATTTTCTCATGGAAAGAATTTTGTGCAGTTTGTATCCTTTGGAGGCAGGTGGTGGATGGCTTGCTCCGGTGGTGTGAACCCTGGAGTGAGTGCGCCTGTCCTCCCCCCCCTCTGGAGTGCTGTATGTGAGCCAGCCCTGAGCTCTAAAGCTCGGGGTGACCCATGCTTCTCTCCTTTCTCATGTGGTGCCCCCAAATTAATGCGCATGTAGCAGAACGCAATGGACGTTAAGGTAAGTGCCTGTTTTTAATATTGGGAGGTGGGTGCAGACGGCTCTCCCCGGCGCTGGCCAAACTTGGGGGGGGTCGTCCACGCCACCCAGCCTCCCCCTCCGGGGTGCCGCTGTGGTTTCCAGGCAGTGAGAGAGCCTGGGACCCTGCGGTCCCCCCAGTTGTATAAAAAGGGGGCATTGGGAATCCTCCCCGTTGCGCTCTGGAGGCCTGGAGCACACCAAAAACTGCTAGCATATCCGCAAAATGCTAGCAGATTTTGAAAAGCTTTTTCTTATTTTTCTGTAGCATTTCACCTAGCATTTTGCGGTTTTGTAAAGCGTTTTTGGTGTAGTAGATTTCATATATTGTTACAGTAAAGCTGTTACTGAACAGCTTCTGTAACAAAAACGCCTGCAAAACCGCTCTGAACTGCCGTTTTTTTCAGAGCGGTTTGCGTTTTTCCTATACTTAACATTGAGGCAGAAACGCATCCGAAATCCAAAAAAATGCCTCACCTCGGGAGTATGCATTTCAGCAAAACGCCTCCCGCTCTGGTGTGCACCAGCCCATTGAAATACATTACCCAAGCGTATCCGCAGCCGCAAGTGGATCGCAAAACGCTGCCGAACCGCTCTGGTGTGCACTAAGCCGGATAGTGCTAATGTAGCATGTAGCAGGGTGACTGCTTTGTGGTATTGGTTTGTGCATGCATTTGCATGAGCATTGCCTCATGAATATCCAATTAGGCCAGATTTGCAATGTCAGACTTGCTAGGGTAAGGCCTCTTTTCCATGGACTGTGAATAGGCAGTGAAATGGCTCTCAAACTCTCACAACTGCTCACTGCTGCCTGGTAACTGCTTGCTGCTTCCTGGTAACTGCTTGCTGCTTCCTGGTAACTGCTTGCTGCTGCCTGGTAACTGCTTGCTGCTGCCTGGTAACTGCTTGCTGCTGCCTGGTAACTGCTTGCTGCTGCCTGGTAACTGCTTGCTGCTGCCTGGTAACTGCTTGCTGCTGCCTGGTAACTGCTTGCTGCTGCCTGGTAACTGCTTGTTGCTGCCTGGTAACTGCTTGTTGCTGCCTGGTAACTGCTTGTTGCTGCCTGGTAACTGCTCGCTGCTGCCTGGTAACTGCTCGCTGCTGCCTGGTAACTGCTCGCTGCTGCCTGGTAACTGCTCGCTGCTGCCTGGTAACTGCTTGCTGCTGCCTGGTAACTGCTTGCTGCTGCCTGGTAACTGCTTGCTGCTGCCTGGTAACTGCTTGCTGCTGCCTGGTAACTGCTTGCTGCTGCCTGGTAACTGCTTGCTGCTGCCTGGTATCTGCTCACTGCTGCCTGGTAACTGCTCGCTGCTGCCTGGTAACTGCTTGTTGCTGCCTGGTATCTGCTCACTGCTGCCTGGTAACTGCTTGCTGAGCACACAGCTCAACAGTCCGTGGAAAAGAGGCCTTAAACTTGGTGTTTGATCACGCATAAATTTTCTCATGCAAAGTACTTCTTCTTGTTTGAAGGTTGAGGCACTTAGTCTATTATATATATAGATATATAGATTTTCCAAGGGACAGTATAGTGCACTTGCTTTTTTCTCCTTTATGGTATTATACTGTATGTGATTGTGATATGTGTTTGTGATAATTGTAATTAGTGTGTGTGATATCTGTGTGGGATGTTTATTCAGTATTTATTGGGCCTGTTTTTGTTTTTACACTTTTGGATGAGGATAACGGCACACAAACAATAAAATGCTGCAAGTATAGGATAGCTTGTGAACTGTGGAACAAGTGTGGCCATGCCCACATTTTAGCCACACCCTCTGACTTTTGCTTCTAAACAAACAAACAAAAAAAGTTAGTGTCTAGAGGTTTTTTTTCATGTCTGTAAAAAAATAGGATATTGTAGGTAGTCAAGCAGTGGTGCTCATCCGGATTCCGGATATCCGGGTAACCCGGATATCCGACCTTTTTTCAGCTATCCAATTCAGATTTGGATTCCGGATTTCTGTGCAAATCCGGATAGCAATCCGCGGATATTTGGTCGGATATCCGCGGATATCTGAATACTGTAACTAAGGAGATGACATAATTGAGCCAATCAGAGGGCTCCCAGCAGAAGCCCTAGCAACCAATCACAGAAGGGAACCCTGGCCAGCCCCACCTGACCTTATTTAGCCAATCAGAGGGCTCCCAGCCTAAACCCTGGCACCCAATCACAGAAATGAACCCTGGCCAGGCCCCCCTGTATGAGGGCTGCCATGATGAGAAATATCGTCCTTGCTTGTGAATGCTCACTGAGAGACATGCTCCAGTTCTGCTGGCCTAGCAAGTGCTGTGTACAGTGATAAACCTAAAGCTGTTCAGTGATTAACCCCTTCACTATCACTACACTATTATTATATAGCTTGATTTCATTCAGTGAGTAACAGTCAGAGTGTGTGCTGCAGGGCTGCTGCATCTGCTATGTGTCTCTGTGTGTGCTGTGCCTGTGCACAGACCAGGCTAGCTGCTGCCTGCTGGCCGGCTAGCCTTAGCTACAGTATAGGTTAGGGAATAGGATTACTGTGTTATTGTGTAGCTAGTACTGTAGTACTGCAGTCAGTGCTAGTAGTTGTTAGAGTAGTAGTACTACTGTGTTAGCTTACTACAGAACTGCTGTGCTGTGAGCAGTGCCAGTGTGACAGTTAGTGTGCACTAGTGTCTTCTCCTCTGCTGTCTTGACTGTCACTCGACAACTTTGCACGTGGCACTTTGCACGTGGCACTTTGCACGTGCCAAGTGCCACTTGCCACTGCCAAGTGCCACATGCAAAGTGCCACTGCCAAGTGCCACGTCCGGCGTGCTCCTGGCAGACGTTACACCTGCTGCTGCATTGCCCTGCTCCTGCTGCCTTTGCTGCTCCCACCGCCAGGGTGCCACAGGCCACTGCCGCTGTGCTGATATCACCTATATTTAACCCAAAACACAATTGCTGCGTAATTATTTGGAGGTGTCTGGACTGAAAACAGTCATGTCCCAGATGTGCAGTTGGACTTTGAACACAATGTGGGCTGCACTACCGCTGTCTAAAACTTAGGCCTGATGTTAATTGACAGCCATTTTTTTTTTGTTTGGGGGGGGGGGGGGGGGTACGGGGGATTTTAAGTTCCCACATCATCAATTTGTGTTTCCCTTAAAAAAATGATGCTACATTTACCCTAAAAAACGTTTTAAAAGCAATTTAGAGGCCACTTCCAGTTTCCCTATTCAGATATCCGAATCCGCCCGGATATCCCGGATACTGGGGTCGGATATCTGATTCTATTCGGATACCCAAAAGTTCGGATCCGGATATCTGGGTATCCGGATCAATTCGGATTTTGAAAAGGGGTATTCGAGCACCCCTGTAGACAAGCATGGAATAGCCCCTGGTTCTCCTTGGTGAAGTTAGGTGAGCAGAGCTCTGAACCTGCATGCACACGTTTCTGCACATGTGCTTTATAGTACAATTGGGACCGAATCCATTTGTCATTTACTGGTAAACATTTGCAGCTGTCATCTGGGTCATACCAGGCCATAGACGAGAATGCTGAGAAAGAGGTGTGATTGCAGTTATACAGTCATGGCTACAGTTGTTGGCACCCAGAAATGTTTTCCAGAAAATCAAGTATTTCTCACATAAAAGTATTGCAGTAACACGTCTTCCTATACGCATGTTTATTCCGCTTGTGTGTATTGAAACAAAACAAAAAAGGGAGGAAAAAAAGCAAATTGGACATAAAGTCACACAAAACTCCACACAAAGGGAAGAAACATGTATAGCAAAACGTGCTGCCGCAATTCTGTCTAAAATACTTGACTTTCTGAAAAAAAAATTCTGGGGTGCCAACAATTTCGGCCATGACTATAGGTGTGCACATTGTGAACTTCTTTTCAATAACTTCAGTTCCGGATCAAGTCGTTTTGAAGCCATGACCATCAGGAGTCTCATAGATGCCTGTGTTAAATATCGGCAGTTAGGTGCCCAGCTGGTCATTAGCCAATAAGCTACTACATAGAATTAAATGGTTGTAGTCATTTGTAGACGAACAACTACAACTATTGCTAGTTTGGCCACCCAAATTAATTAGTGTTAGGCATTTTTAGGGGAAGTTAAGGTTAGGCATTTGGTACCTCCAGGGGGTTAGTGTTAGGCACCTTAAACGGAGGGTTATGGTTAGGATAGTTGCCGGGTAAGCCAATATTTTACTAATAGCGGCTCATCCCGGCACCCAGCTCATGTGGTGCTGCGATAATATGTACTCTTTCAGGTCACCCTATATTTATTTAAAAAATTCATGACTTTTTCATATGATCTGTGTGACGGGCTGAAAACCTTCTATCACAGGGGTCAGGAACCTTTTTATCTGAGAGAACCATAAACGCCACATATTTTAAAATATAATTCCGTGAGAGCCATACAATATGTTTTAAACTTGGACAGTAGGGCTCATGTCCCTGTTGCCATGGTGAAGTGTATACAGTTGATCTGCCGGTCAGCGGAAGTGTCAGACACATCTTCAGCTACTCTTGGGTTTAAGTACAGTGACCAGATTTTTCTGGGTTAAACCTGGGATGGGGGTTGGGGTGATCGGGGGGGAAGGGGGGGGGGGGTTGCAATGAAAAATGGGCATGACCATGACATTGTATGGTTGGAGCTAAAGTAATGATGCATCAGCGAGGCATAAGAAAGCAATGTTTCCACCATGATGTGGTGAAACGAGGATTTGCATCATGGTCATTTCAGCAGGAAATAACGCAATGTGGGAAACATTTCAGCAGAAAATAATGCAATGTGGGCAACATTTCAGCAGAAAATAACGCAATGTGGGCAACATTTCAGCAGAAAATAACGCAAGGTTGGCAACATTTCAGCAGAAAATGCAATGTAGGCAGCATTTCAGCAGGAAATAACGCAATGTGGGCAACATTCAGCAGAAAATAACGCAATGTGGGCAGCATTTCAGCAGAAAATAATGCAATGTGGGCAACATTTCACCTGCAAAAAAATAAGAATTTACTCAACTGACAGAAGTCTCCTCTACCAGCCGGCCTCTGGTGTGCAGCTCCCCCGACGATCTTGCTCCTGCATATCTCCCGCACTGAATGGGAAGATGACGCCCGAAGCCCTGTACTGAAGACACAAATAGTCTCCAGTACAGGGCTTCGGACGCCATCTTCCCGTAGCCCTGCTCTGCCTGCCGGAAGACTATGCAGGCTAGAGCGGGGCTGCGGGCTATGAACTGGCGTGGCGTCTATAAGACGCTGCGGCCAGTTGCAATCGGACGGTGCCCAGAGTCCCGAGGTTGGGACGTCCCGTGGCTAAAAGCGGGACGTTTCCCGGGACATCGCTCAGCCTGGGACAGGGGGCCCAGAATCCGGGACGCGTCCCGGCTAAAGTGGGATGTCTGGTCACCGTAGTTTAGGCAACATCAGCAATTTACCCGAGACCCAGACAGGAGAAATACCGACTAACAGCTTGTACAATTAGCTAGCTGACTTGGGGGTTGATTCACTTTGTAGGACGAGATCCCCACACTTTGGCCAAATAGTCTGCCTGTCAAGTGACAGGAAGCCCATTGGGCCAATCAAAGTGCGATGATCTCATTCTACAAAGTCACTGGACCTGACAGGGTCCAGAGTGGGACAGCTGGAGCAGCTGTTCGTTTTGGAGAGCACAAGTAAGTTAGTGGTGCATGCTACAGCAGTAGCGTGCACTACTTTGAAAATTTTTACTTGTGCTGCTTGAGCAGTGTAGCTTAGTGAATCAACCCCTACTGATTTGTATGTGAGCCAGATGTAGCCATCAAAAGAGCCACATCTGGCTACCAAGCCATAGGTTCCCTACCCTTGATCTATCACTTGATATCAGACTATAATGAATACAGAGCAGGGTTGCTGCATCACTTGTATTTCCCTCTCATCCTTAGGTCTGGTACACTTCAGTAAAGGTCTGTAAAGTTTATTTATTGTATTTCAGCTGCATTTCTCTGGATGGGTGTGCAGCCACATACAGGCAGTGGCTCTGTGGCAGCTGACATGTTTATTCATGGTCTCTCCAGCCAGCAGTGACTGCCCAGAAACAAGTGGCTCGGCTGTGCTATATGTACTGTGCTATGGAGAGGACAGGAAAGGCAGGAGGCTCCCTGCAGACGTACATCTAAAACAACCACTTGTTAAAATGGGTGCCAGGTGTTGCAACTAGATTATCAGTAATGTAGAAGAGGAGAATAAGATGACGCTGCACCTTATAAAGGAAAAGTACACAGAGACAAACAGGAGCCCAAATGGTGCAGAGTATATTGTAGGGGTGGCTATAGGAGTTCATGCAAATCTACTCACTAGTAATAACTCTGGTGAGATTATTGGTGGTGGTTGGAAGAAGCCCCCAAGTATCTAAAGATGTGACAGACCTCCTGGAGCCCAATGGGTCAATATTGTCTGTACAGATTGGTGTATCAAATAGTGGATATATTATACTCACAAAGGTGGATTGCAATAGAGCCTGCAGGAAAATGACCGTTCCCGCTCGGTATCCCTGGTCTGCTGCGCAGGTACAGGTCAGTTACACTCCTTGGGTTATTGGAAGCATGAGGTTTGCAATATTGGACCCCGAGGGGTTAAGATTACGCTACAAATTACTGTGGGAGGCGTCTGAATATCTAGTAATAATTTTGTAAGTCTTATGTGCATGAATAAAATACCTACCTTTTGTGGTTTGTCCTTGAAGCAGATAAGATCTAACTACTCCTAATTTCTATACAAAATTCTTACTAGATACTGTAATCAGGGCGCCTCCAATAGGAATTTGCAGAGTACTCACAAGTAAGGTTGCTTACTGAGAAACCAACCAATTAAAGTCATGTGGTGAAGTCCCGTCTCTTCTTTGGTATCCCGGATGGTCCTTCTGTTCCCTTTGGAAAAATTGTGAGATTGCTCCCCACGTTTGTAACAGTACTCTATTTGCATCTGCTTTCCATTCTGTTTTTACAAACACAGCCTGCCCTATTTTCAGGGGCAGATTTGTACTGTTTACCGCCTTAGGCCACTGTCAGAAGCCGCCCCCCTTCATTATAGGTAGCAAGACGACCCCTCCCCCTTCCCTCTAGTATAGGTAGCCTTATGACCCGCCCAGTATAGGTAGCCAGATGACTCCTCACACTTTCCCTCCAGTATAGGTAGCCAGATGACCCCCTTAATCCCTCCCCACCCCCCACCCCCCTTCAGTATAGGTAGCCAGCTCACCTTCACACTGCAGCAGCCATCAGTGTCACTCATTTCTCCGCTCATCTCCAGTGCAGAAGCTTCCTCTTCCTTTCCGTCTCCAATGCTGCCCAAGTCCATAGCCACTGGCCACAATGCAACCGTGCACAGAGAGCAAGGTGGCTGCTGCACAGGCGGCTAGCAGCAGAGTACTGCGGTCAGGCGCTCAAGCTTGCAAATGCTGCACCAGTTTAGCCTGCTGCTTTGGTGCCCTTGCTCCTGTGGTGCCCTAGGCCATGGCCTAAATCTGGCCCTGCCCATTTTACTGAGTTGCACTTTACTGGTTATTGAATTTAGTGACTATGTGGCTTTATTTAAAGCAAACCTGTAATGAAGAAACTCACTTGCCTACTGCCTATGCTGAATAGCTACACTGAGGATGGTGCTGGAATGATGGGCCGGACGGAGTAAAGGGAAGGCTCTATACTATTCTGAGCCTTCCCTCCATGTAGGTAAATATCAAACCTGACGTGAGCTTTCCCACATCAGATTTGCTTTAGCCAAAGCTCGGGTACAAATGGAGATACTTACCTAAAGAGGGACACCACGAGCTGCTTGGTTACTCTGTTGTACTGGTCTAAGCCCTATCCCTTACAGCCTTATCAATCCCTGCCATGTACTGATGAGGACTAAAAGCCAGAACAGTCTGTCTGCATGTGGGGTTGGTGTGGATGTGTAATATTTAAAGAGACTCCGTAACAAAAATTGCATCCTGTTTTTTATCATCCTACATGTTCCAAAAGCTATTCTAATGTGTTCTGGCTAACTGCAGCACTTTCTACTATGACAGTCTCTGTAATAAATCAATGTATCTTTCCCCTGTCAGACTTGTCAGCCTGTGTCTGGAAGGCTGCCAAGTTCTTCAGTGTTGTGGTTCTGCTCTGAACTCACCCTTTCTGGCCCCTCTATGCACACTGCCTTTGTATTATTTAGATAAGAGAGAAGAGAGAAGCTGCTCTAATGAGCTGGATAAATCCTCCTCTGAGCTGGCTGGGCTTTCACATACTGAGGAATTACAAACAAGGGCAAAGCTGTTTGCAAGAAGAAAAGAGCAGCCTGAAACTTCAGTGCATGGGGGAAAGAAACACACAAATGATCTCTTGAGATTCAAAAGGAATGCTGTATACAGCCTGCTTGTGTATGGATGTATTTTCTATGTGTGGACATACTGTACATCAACCTACTTCCTGTTTTGGTGGCCATTTTGTTTGTTTACAAACAAACTTTTAAAACTGTTTTTAACCACTTTTAATGCGGCGAGGAGCGACGAAATTGTGTCAGAGGGTAATAGGAGATGTCCCCTAACGCACTGGTATGTTTACTTTTGAGCGATTTTAACAATACAGATTCTCTTTAAAGCTGTAGGCTTGCTATACACCAGCGAGCCTGGCTTCAGGGGCATAAAGATAATTTGCATATTCAGTAGCGGTGCATTGTGGGTAACCGCAGATGTTCACTTAAAGCTGAATTATTGCAAATTCCTTCTTTTAAGAAGGCAAAGCACACTTAGCATTGCTTTTTAGTAGGAGGGCTTTTCAGTCTCCTTTAGTCCCCTATACTTCCCATGTGGTTTTGGGTCACCCCGAGCTGCTTGGCTACTATGTTACCTAAAGAGAGCGAAACCTCATGATCTTATTGAGGCTTCCTTCCCTGCTCTGATGTCCCCCGTCGCTAAGCGTGGCCTTCCAGAAGATTAGCAACAAGGCATTGTCGAAAATCATATCAGGGCCGCGCAGTTGCTCTTCTTGCTGTGTGGCCACTGGAGCCCGCCCGCACATGTGCAGTAAGCCGGAGCCGTGGACTACATGCTACTGCGCATGCGTGGTCGTGTTAGCGTGTCTACTGCGCTGCCCCAATGTGGAGGGAGGCCGCGCTCAGCGACGGGGGACACCGAACCACCGGGGGAAGCATCAATAGGATCCTGAGGCTTCCCTCTCTTCAGGTGAATATCTTATTTTGATCTCGAGCTTCAGCTTGGGATCGTTTTAAACGCAAAAAAAAGCCAAGTATTTAAAGAGGAACTGTAACGACAAAACGGCCCCTGGGGGGTACTCACCTCGGGTGGGGGAAGCCTCAGGATCCTAATGAGGCTTCCCACGCCGTCCTGCGTCCCTCGGGGGTCTCGCTGTAGCCCTCCGTACAGCCGTGACGCAATATTTACCTTCCTGGCTCCTGCGCAGGCGCTCTGATGCCTCTCGGCGCCGAAGTAGGCAGAAATACCCGATCGCCGTCGGGTCTGCTCTACTGCGCAGGCGCAAGTTTCCGGCGGACCCGACGGAGATCGGGTATTTCCATCTATTTCCGTGCCGAAAGTCGCCACAGCGCCCCCGCTGGAGCCAGCAAAGGTAAATATTGAACTGACAGTCGGCACAGTCGCCGGCTGTTCGGAGGGCTGCAGCGAGACCCCTGTGGGACAGAGGACGGCGTGGGAAGCCTCATTAGGATCCGGAGGCTTCCCTCACCCGAGGTGAGTACCCCCCAGGGGAGGTTTTTGTTGTTACAGAGTCTCTTTAAACACCTTATAACAATGTGAAATGGAAACAGCAATATAATGTATGCTCAATCAAGACCATTATTAGAACATGAATTGTAACAGAACATGCAGACAGTAAACTTTTCATGTTGTATGTACTGTACACCCATTGTTATATATCCCAGGGGATAAACCATTGCCTGTGTCTTATGTGCACAATGTAAGTTTAGCAGCTGGCAGGTGACAACGTGCTAAATGTGTAATAAAAAAGTGCTATCAGACGTTAAAGGACACATCCAAGGTTCTAAAAAAAAAGATCCACTTACCTGGGGCTTCCCCCAGCCCGGGGCAGCCGTCCTGTGCCGCCGCCGCAGCAGCTCCTGCGTCTCCCGGTCCTCTTTGCCAGCTGAGCTGACCTCGCCAGGTCGGGTTCCGGGTCGGCCTCTTCTGCGCTCCACCACGTAGGTCACGTGGTTTCCCCAACGTCATCGCAGTAGCGTACAGATGACGTCAGCCGGACCACGTGACCCATGCGGTGGAGCGCAGAAGAGGCCGACCTGGAACCCGACCCGGCGAGGTCGGCTCTGCCGGCGAAGAGGACCGGGAAACGCAGGAGCTGCAGTGGGGGCACAGGACGGCTGTCCCGGGCTGGAGGAAGCCCCAGGTAAGTGGATTTTTTTTTTTTTTTTAAATACCTTGGATCACTCCTTTAAGTGTGCAGGCAGCGCCCATTGTTTACTAGGGTTTATGTAAATTGCGTATCCAATGTAATTTCTGTAACTCGTGTGATGTATGCAGCACCTATGTGGTCGTGTAATAAGTAGTGCTGATTCTGCATATTTGACTCGAGCTACACAAATTATGTAGTTGCATAAACACTTGTATAACTCAATATGCAGACACTGCACAACACTGCACTTTTAGTTTAAAGAGAACCTGAGCCTAAAAGTTAACAAAAAACATGCTGCCTGATCCAGCGGGGTTGCCGAATCAAGTAGCACTCATTACCACTTCTCACCACCACTCCTAGCATCCTGCACTTTCAGTTTGGTGACCTTTGGGGTCACATCGCTGGAGAAGCAGCATCTGTTCTCTCCTCTTAAAGAGAGTCTGAAGCGAGAATAGATCTCGCTTCAGACCTCATAGCTAGCAGGGGCATGCGTGCCCCTGCTAAAACGCCGCTATAGCGCGGCTTAACGGGGGTCCCTGTCCCCCCAAACCCCCTCCGTGCAGCGGGGGAGCGCTTCCTGGTTGGGGCAGGGCTAACCGCCGCAGCCCTGCCCCATGCGAGTCTGTCAGACGCGTATCTCCGCCTCTCCCCCGCCCCTCTCAGTCTTCCTTCACTGAGAGGGGCGGGGGAGAGGCGGCGATGCGCGTCTGATAGACGCGACTGGAGGCAGGGCTGCAGCCGTTAGCCCTGCCTCCAGGAAGACAATCCCCACGACCAACTTGCCGACCATCTTTTGCGGGGGGTGGGTTGGGGGTGAAGGGACACCCGTTTAGCCGCGGGATAAAGTGACCCTGCTATATATAAGACCTGAAGCGAGATTTAGTCTCGCTTCAGTGTCTCTTTAAGGGTGTGGTGACATTTTTTGCAATTTTATCAGATTTTGCAACCGGTTGCACTTATTTATAGGTATAGCTATCAGAAAGTGCAACCTAACCATTGACTTCAACTTATCTGTATTATAAAATGCAACCCAACCTAACCAAACCCTATTCTCACACAGAACCCTCCCCTCTTGCTCAACTAATAACCTCCCCTGGAGGGAACAATCCCCCCTCTTGCTCAACTAATAACCCCCCCCCCCCGGGAACAATCCCCCCTCTTGCTCAACTAATATCCCCCCCTGGAGGGAACAATCCCCCCTCTTGCTCAACTAATAAGCTCCCCTGGAGGGAAAAAAATCCCCCCTCTTGCTCAACTAATAACCCCCCCCCCCCAGGGAACAACCCCCCCTCTTGCTCAACTAATAACCCCCCCCTAGGGAACAATTCCCCCCCCTCTTGCTCAACTAATAACCCCCCCTAGGGAACAATCCCCCCTCTTGCTCAACTAATAACCCGCCCCTAGGGAACAATCCCCCCCCTTGCTCAACTAATAACCCCCCTGGAGGGAACAATCTCCCCTCTTGCTCAACTAATAACCCCCCCCCAGGGAACAATCCCCCCTCTTGCTCAACTAATAACCCCCCCCCCTGGAGGGAACAATCCCCCCTCTTGCTCAACTAATAACCCCCCCACCCCCCGAGGGAACAATCCCCCATCTTGCTCAACTAATAATAACCCCACCCCTCGAGGGAACAATCCCCTCTTGCTCAACTAATAACCCCCCCCCAGGGAACAATCCCCCCCCTCTTGCTCAACTAATAACCCCCCCCCTAGGGAACAATCCCCCCCTCTTGCTCAACTAATAACCCCCCCCTAGGGAACAATCCCCCCTCTTGCTCAACTAATAACCTCCCCTGGAGGGAACAATCCCCCCTCTTGCTCAACTAATAACCCCCCTAGGGAACAATCCCCCCTTCTTGCTCAACTAATAACCCCCCCTGGAGGGAACAATCCCCCCTCTTGCTCAACTAATAAGCTCCCCTGGAGGGAAAAAAATCCCCCCTCTTGCTCAACTAATAACCCCCCCCAGGGAACAACCCCCCTCTTGCTCAACTAATAACCCCCCCTAGGGAACAATTCCCCCCCCTCTTGCTCAACTAATAACCCCCCCTGGAAGGAATAATCTCCCCTCTTGCTCAACTAATAACCCCCCCTAGGGAACAATCCCCCCTCTTGCTCAACTAATAACCCCCCCCTAGGGAACAATCCCCCCTCTTGCTCAACTAATAACCCCCCTGGAGGGAACAATCTCCCCTCTTGCTCAACTAATAACCCCCCCCAGGGAACAATCCCCCCTCTTGCTCAACTAATAACCCACCCTGGAGGGAACAATCCCCCCTCTTGCTCAACTAATAACCCCCCCACCCCCCGAGGGAACAATCCCCCATCTTGCTCAACTAATAACCCCACCCCTCGAGGGAACAATCCCCTCTTGCTCAACTAATAACCCCCCCCCAGGGAACAATCCCCCCCCCCCCCTCTTGCTCAACTAATAACCCCCCCCTAGGGAACAATCCCCCCTCTTGCTCAACTAATAACCCCCCTGGAGGGAACAATCTCCTCTCTTGCTCAACTAATAACCCCCCCCCCCAGGGAACAATCCCCCCTCTTGCTCAACTAATAACCCCCCTAGGGAACAATCCCCCCTCTTGCTCAACTAATAACCCCCCCCTGGAGGGAACAATTCCCCCTCTTGCTCAACTAATAACCCCCCCTGGAGGGAACAATTCCCCCTCTTGCTCAACTAATAACCCCCCCTGGAGGGAACAATCCCCCCTCTTGCTCAACTAATAAGCTCCCCTGGAGGGAAAAAAATCCCCCCTCTTGCTCAACTAATAACCCCCCCCAGGGAACAACCCCCCTCTTGCTCAACTAATAACCCCCCCTAGGGAACAATTCCCCCCCCTCTTGCTCAACTAATAACCCCCCCTGGAAGGAATAATCTCCCCTCTTGCTCAACTAATAACCCCCCCTAGGGAACAATCCCCCCTCTTGCTCAACTAATAACCCCCCCCTAGGGAACAATCCCCCCTCTTGCTCAACTAATAACCCCCCTGGAGGGAACAATCTCCCCTCTTGCTCAACTAATAACCCCAATCAGGGAACAATCCCCCCTCTTGCTCAACTAATAACCCACCCTGGAGGGAACAATCCCCCCTCTTGCTCAACTAATAACCCCCCCACCCCCCGAGGGAACAATCCCCCATCTTGCTCAACTAATAACCCCACCCCTCGAGGGAACAAACCCCTCTTGCTCAACTAATAACCCCCCCCCCCAGGGAACAATCCCCCCCCCCTCTTGCTCAACTAATAACCCCCCCCTAGGGAACAATCCCCCCTCTTGCTCAACTAATAACCCCCCTGGAGGGAACAATCTCCTCTCTTGCTCAACTAATAACCCCCCCCCCCCAGGGAACAATCCCCCCTCTTGCTCAACTAATAACCCCCCTAGGGAACAATCCCCCCTCTTGCTCAACTAATAACCCCCCCCTGGAGGGAACAATTCCCCCTCTTGCTCAACTAATAACCCCCCCTGGAGGGAACAATTCCCCCTCTTGCTCAACTAATAACCCCCCCTGGAGGGAACAATCCCCCCTCTTGCTCAACTCTAGCTCAATGGGATCTGTGGTTGCAAAAAATTACAGGCGTGTTAACAGAGAGGAGCCACGCCTACACAGTCATACACTGTCCTCTATGGCAAGATGCAAAATATGGTGGGTTGCAAAATGTTTCATTACAAGGGCACAGCGATGATTGAAGTGGAGGGGGTGGTGAGAGGAGAGGAGCAGGCAAGGGAGAGTCTGTTAGAAGGGCAAGGGGCGTTTTGCAGGCGATCCTTAGCCTGCAGTGTGACACCCCTTCCCCGTTAGTTTTCCTACATCTGAATGGCTACAGATTTCAGGGGGGGGGGGTGTTGTTGTTAGCGGGGTGCAGTGGGCACGGAGAGCGGTGAGCAGGACACACAGAGACAAGTCCTGCAGATGGGAACCTGCCTCTGTGCCCCTTTTTCAGATTGAAAAAACCTGCCTCAGTTACTCTTTAGTGAGTTTCAGTAAATATACCGCTATGTGTGGTGGTTAGAGGTTAGTCAATCACATGCTTACAATTCTTGCTTGCCTCCAAATGTAATGCAAATGTTATGCAGCTAGGAATTGGGCCAATCAGAATGGACAGGAAGTTCATGTGACTGTCCCTATTTCCAAGCTGCATGCAGTAGCAGTCTGTGTCTCTCTGTGGCAGTCACGCTGTGTAACATCTCTGCATGTCTCTTTATGTCTCACAGACAGCCACACTCTGCGGTATTTCTATACTGCGGTCTCGGCTCCTGGATCGGGTCTGCCAGAGTTTTCCTCTGTAGGATATGTGGATGATCAGCAGATAGATCTGTACAGCAGTGACACTGGCCAGGCTCGTCCTGTGGCTCCATGGATGAACAGAGAGGGACCAGAGTACTGGGAGGGGCAGACACAGAATTCTAAAGGCGCTGAGGCTGTATTCCGACACAATGTGAGGACAGCGATGAGCCGCTTCAACCAGACGGGAGGTGAGATTCCTGCTGCATATTCCTCACATTATACTGTATGTACTTCAAATGTACTGTCTACAGATTTGGGGCCAGATTGATGGAAATTCTGGAATCTGTAGGGCCTACTGTTTTTTTTTTACCTTCTACTATTTGGAATGTTTTTCACAATCTTACATTCCTTTTACTTTACACTTTAGGAAAAGAGGCCCTCAGTACACACAGAATTTTTTTTTCCAGTTTTCTGACCAGAAATGTCTATGTGCAGCATTGTGTGTTTCCAGTGATTAGTACTGTGTGTTGTGATGCTATAAAGTGACCCTCAAATGCACGAAAGCGGTATAATCTGGTCACATGATGATTATAATTCCATAACCGGAGGCCACCTGCAGTGACAGCTGACATTTCTCCAGAACTACTCCCTGAAGAATTATATGTAAATCACTGCTGTTACTTACGCCTGGTACACATGAAGCAATTTTCTGACAGACTGACGGTCAAATCAATTGTGATATGTCTGATCTGATTTCTGATCGTTTTTCTGATCGATTTTCCGATCACTTCTATACAAAATCGATCGGAAATCAGATCGGACGTGTCGTAAAAAATCATTGTGACTGTCAATCTGACGGAAAATTGCATTGTGTGTATCAGGCATGAGGGAAATGTCCTTCCCTTTGATCTTTGTAGCCTTCCTATTGGTCAATTGATGTGATGGAGGGTGTCACTATCCAATAGGGAAACTGAGGAGCTCATTGTACTGGGAGTTCCAGTTTCCTTATAACATCTGCATAGATCTCTAAGGGCTCGTTTCCACTTGAGCCGCAGCGGCACTTCCAGGTCTGCGGCTATGCAGACGAATCCCATCAGCCATGCTATGCACGGCTATGGGATCCGCAGCCTCCCGCCCCGATTCGGATTGGAAATCCCGGCCGAATCGCTAGTGGTAGCGATTCGGCCATCGTTGCCATTGCACCCTATGGCAGAGTTTCCCCGCACAATTCGCATTCGGGGAAACTCTGCGGATTCGGTGCGGTTTCCGCACAAGTGGAAACGAGCCCTAAAGCTACTGAGAATGTAAATGTGGTCGTCACTATAGAAAGACTCTGTCATTATGTAATTATCATATAGTCTATCTATTTCAGGACTTAACTCAGGATTGCAATAAGCTGGTCAGCACTGCAGGGGATCTGGTGGAAATGTAAAAGTGTTTTATGAAGGGCTGGGCTATTCTTAGGCCACATACACACATCAGACTATAGTCTTTGGAAACTGAAAGATCACAGACCAATCTTACCACCCTTCCTGTAGTATAAGAGCCATACTCTACACAGTCTTTTCTATGGAGCTGAACTCCACATCAGAAAAAAATCTTTGCAAGATGCTGCACACACAGATGCTGTACAGACACAAAAGATCAGTATCTGCAAAAGATCTGTTCCTGCCAAAAATCCATTCCTGCAAATTGCAATGATAGTCTATGAGATCTGCAGATCATCATACACACATGATTTAACTGACATTCATCTGCAGATCAGATCCACCAGGATGGATTTTCAGATCTGCAGATGATTGCTTGATCTGCAGATAAATGTCAGTTAAATCATGTGTGTATGATGATCTGCAGATCTCATAGACTATCATTGCAATTTGCAGGAATGGATTTTTGGCAGGAACAGATCTTTTGCAGATACTGATCTTTTGTGTCTGTACAGCATCTGTGTGTGCAGCATCTTGCAAAGATTTCTGTCTGATGGGGAGTTCAGCTCCATAGAATAGACTGTGTCGGTGTGGCTCTCATACTACATGAAGGGTGGTAAGATTGGTCTGTGATCTTTCATTTTCCAAAGACTATAGTCTGATGTGTGTATGAGCCTTTAGTGTGGTGTGATCACACTGTACAGATGCCAGTAGTGTGTACTGCATTTATATGAATCACACCTTTTACTATGACTGTTTGTGTCAAAGCTAGTATAAGCACAAACATCACATAGTAATGCAGCCATGTGCGTTTGCAGTGCAATTTTCCTCTTAGGCTGGATTCACACATGAAGGGTGTACAGTTCCGATCCAGTCCTGTCCTGTCCGTTTTGTATGAGGTTTCTATGGCTGCGTTCACACGTACAAAGTGAACAGTTCCATTACTGTCAGGTAAAACTGACAGGACAGGACTGGAACAGAGATGTACAGATTTATGTGTGAACCGAGCCTGTAAACACTCTCTCTCCCCCACAATGCACTTCTCTTTCTATTACTATTGATTTATAAAGCACCAAATTTACTGGAGTTTACTGCATCAGGCCTGTACAGTCTTAAAGAACCCCCCAAATTTGGACTTACCTGGGGCTTCCTCCAGCCCCCTGTAGCCTGCCGAGGTCCCCCGGCATCCTCTTCTCCTCTTCCTTGGTCCCGCAAGGGGCGACTTAGGGTGAATTCGTGGACGTGCGCCCCACCTCGCCATCACGCCGGTCTCCGTAAGTGTCTTGCGTATGCACGGCTTAGTCTTTAGAGAATCGTGCAAGTGCAGGACGCTTACGAAGCACAGCGCGATATGACAGGTGATTATCGCTGATTATCAGAGCTGCCTGTGGGACCAAGGAAGAGCAAAAGAGTATTCCGGGAGACATTGCGGGCTACGGGGGATTGGAGGAAGCCTCAGGTAAGTCCAAATTTCATAATTTCTTTTTACTGCCTAGGGTCCCTTTAAGGTGTGTACAAATGTGCAATAAATGGGTGTACACATGTGCAATGAATGTTGCCCATACAATCATGATACAGTAGCTACAGCAAACATTGTGAGCACAGGCGTTATACATACATGAAGCTTGGCTACAGCTGAGCAGTGTATACTGTTTTCATGGAGGAGAGAGGATGGTGTGTAGCAAAGAGGAGCTTCTAGTGCATACATGTCAAACTCCGGCCCGCGGCCACATCTGGCCCTCAGAGCCATTAAATTTGGCCCTAAAGTGGTTACCCAACTTTGCATTATATTTGGCCCACTGTAGACCAACTGGGAAGCTATATTGGAGGTGAAGTCCTTGAACACATATGGGGCAGGTAGGGGGAAAGCACTAAACACTAGGGAACTGTATAGGGGAGGGTGGGGGCCTCTAGACACCAGGGAACTGTATAGGGGAGAGAGGACCATTAGACACCAGGAAACTGTATAGGGGTTGGAGGGGGGCATTAGACACCAGGGAACTTTATAAGGGAGGAAGATGGCCAGTAGACATTGAGGTTGGCCCGCAACTAGGTCCCAGTGTACAATTCTGGCCCACTTTATATTTGAGATTGACACCCCTGTTCTAGTGGGTGGGAGGTAATGACAGAAATGTTGTGCACATTTCTTGTTGTTGTCACTTACAAACTAAGCTGGGATTGCTCCAGATGGAGGCCCTGATGAAGTTCCATCTAGCATGTGTGCAAGACTTACGGTGCCCATATATCAAGCAATTTTGCTGTACAATCGACCATTCAATTCAATTAATTTATGAAATCGAGAGGGAATCAAGTGTGTTCCAGAATGCCCAATCGATGAAAAGTGGCTGATATCCTGTGCAATCGACCAGCTTAGATGATCAAGAAGGATGCAAGATGTCAGTCGATCGCACAGGAATCAGCGAATATTTACATATCACTCGAGCGACTCTGAATTGATTTTGTGTATTCAGAGCATGGAGACACAACATCGGCCAGATCGATTAGTGAAGGTGAATCACATAGGATATCGTTTGTAGTGTGTGGGTCACTAGTTGATTGACTTTCGATCAACATACTGAAGTTGTTGATGGAATCGGAATCACTACAAACAAACACAGAACACTTATATTGCGCTTTTCTCCTGGCGGACTCAAAGCGCCAGAGCTGCAGCCACTAGGACGTGCTCTATAGGCAGTAGCAGTGTTAGGGAGACTTGCCCAAGGTCTCCTACTGAATAGGTGCTGGCTTACTGAACAGGCAGAGCCAAGATTCGAACCCTGGTCTCCTGTGTCAGAGTCAGAGCCCTAGATGTATGGGTACCTTTACAGTGTACCCAGGTGAGAACAATAAAATAAACAGAGCTTGCCTAAGATGGGGGAAGCCTCTGGATCCTGCAGAAGCTTCCCACCTCCTCCTGGCCCCCAGCACTGCAGCGTGGACCCCCAGAACATGTGTGACAAGAGCTTGTGGGATATGTGGCCATGCCCCTCTTCCTGTAGGAGTGCGGGTGTACTGCGCAGTAAGCTGGATCAGCTCATCCCCGGATGGTTCAGCACTACTGCACAGGCTCGGCTAGACTTGTGTTGGTGCATGAAGAAGAGAGCAGTCCCTATTTACAAGGATGGTCCCGGGCAACGGCGGATGTCTCCAGGAGGACATGAGAAGACTCTGGAAGATCCAGCGACTTCCTGCTTCTTTGGTAAGTATCTGTTTTTGTAATTTTTTTTAATCTCAGCTTTGCTTTGAAGCCAGGTGAAACTCTGCTGGTGGTTTGTGCAGTCCAGGCTGAGAATCTATTGCATGTACAGCTGTTTCCTGAGGTCAATGAAAGATCTGATTCCCCTCTTTACCTCTTCCGCCACAAGATGCTCCATCGTCCCTCCTACCCCTCCATGGCAACATTATACATCTCTCAGCTATAGCTCAGATTATTGGTCCCATATTGCTTGCGCTTATTGTGTACTTGTAATGTCCTTAGGGCTGTATATTAGGTGGTTGTACTAAAGTGTATATACAGTATACAGTACACACATATACTCTTTATGCAGTATATTAGTAGTTATATATTATCCCGATGACCTGGTAGGTCATTGGGTTACTAAGGACTGTGAGGCAGACCCAAAACTAGGAAGCAGCGTACCAGAGTGACAGAGGAATCATAGGAGAGGAGAGAAAAAGAGAGGGGTTTGGGACCCCACAGAACTGATAAAGCTGCCATTCTGACAGAAAAAGCCAGCAGACAAGTGAGATGCATCTGCTGACCTGTCTTCTATACTGCGGCTGACCTGCCTTCTGTACCTGAGGAGTTTGGGGTGGGAGGAAGGTTTAGTAGTGACTGAGTACAGAGACTCACTACTGACAGCAAGATTGGGAAGATAAACAGGTAACAGTAAAAGTAAGTTTCCTGTATGCAGTGTGCTGCTCTGCCTGCCCCACAATGCCAGGCTGCCTCTGCTGCATGCTGGGACTTGCAGTGCCACCACCTCATTAATGTGTCCTGGTTCTGGCTTTATACCTGTGTGTAGAATTACTAGAAGCACATCTCATGGCAGCTGTCTACTGGAAGAAACTCCAACCATCATGTTTATTCAGATCAGCTGTTAGAATAAAGCATTCTTGTTTCTGGCTAGCTGTGATGTACATTATCTACTGCACACCTGGACTCGATCATGCACATGAAGTCAGAAAGAATCGCTGTTATCTGCAGCTTGGGGCTTCATAGGGTAGTTTACTATTAAGTACTAGGAACAAATGTATGCAGACACAATAGATCTATGCCTCCCCCCCCATACTTTAGAACATTCTGCTTACTAATCTGCCACTCAGCTAACCCCCCTTCCCTTTCTATGGATAAAACAACAACTTTATCACAAGAGAAGGCCACATCTGCAGTGAGACTTCAGCTGGCCGGGCAGCACTGTGCTATGCTCAGTCACTATGCAGTCACTGTGGTGTGTGCCTCTTCCTCCCAGCTGCTGCATCTGCCTCCTGATGCACAACATGCCAGCTTCTGCCTTTCAGACTGACTCCTGACAGGCAAGCACCCTGGTCTCCTCCATGCAGCTGCTGGATGCTTGAGTGGCAAACTAGTGCATGGCTGCAAATGAGAGGTGACAGCGGGGAACTCATGGGGGCTGGGCTCACCACATACATGCTCCTGCTTTCCAGATGGACTCCTGCCATACAAGCACTCTGGTCTCTTCCACTGCAGCTGTTGAATGCTTGAGGGTGACAAACTAGTGCATGGCTGCACAGGCGAGGTAACAGCAGGGAACTCATGGGGGCTGGGCTCACCACAAACATGCTCCTGCCTTACAGACTGACTCCCGACAGACAAGCACCCCGACAGACAAGCACCCCGACAGACAAGCACCCCGGTCTCCTCCACTGGGGCTGCTGGATGCTTGAGGATGGCAATATAGTGCATGGCTGCTCATGGGGTGGGTCACTCTGTATACATGCTCCTACTCTGCAGTGATGACAGAAGTAGGAAGTCCGGGAGCTGCCACAGTTGCAGCTGCAGATCTTTTTATTTTTTTTAAACTCTCAAAGAAGAAGTTTGTCAAAACATATAATCAATCACATTAAGCAGAGAACAATGCCAATAACAAAAAAAAATGTACATGTCATGACTCATGAGTGTTATAGAACTGAAAGAATACAATTACATAGTTACATAGTTATTTTGGTTGAAAAAAGACATACGTCCATCGAGTTCAACCAGTACAAAGTACAACACCAGCCCGTCCCCCACATACCCCTGTTGATCCAGAGGAAGGCGAAAAAAATCCCACCAGGCATGGTCCAATTAGCCCCAAATGGGAAAAATTCCTTCCTGACTCCAGATGGCAATCAGATAAAATCCCTGGATCAACATCATTAGGCATAACCTAGTAATTGTAGCCATGGATGTCTTTCAACGCAAGGAAAGCATCTAAGCCCCCTTTAAATGCAGGTATAGAGTTTGCCATAACGACTTCCTGTGGCAATGCATTCCACATCTTAACCACTCTTACTGTAAAGAACCCTTTCCTAAATAAATGGCTAAAACAGTACAATAACTTGACATCTTTAATGGATTGCTGTCAAAGGACCCCAGCAGAATTGTGTTTTACAGAAACGGTTGGGGGTTCAGCATTGGCCACCAAGGAAGCGACCTACGAGAAGAGACTGTATCCGTCCAGTCGTGTTGCCCGAGTGGCTTGTCATGTCCTCTCTCGTCACCGCTGCCGCCATATTTTATCTGTCCACTTGTGCAGCATTGCACCAAAAAGTTTGAGATTTCACATACTTCCTTCATGGATTCCAAACACAAGACATGAGGGACTAGGGCTCTTCAAAAAAATGAAAATAGGAGTTGGAGTAACTTTTCCTGTCATAATATCAATTCTTAGAGCTCTTCAAGCAGGTCTGTACACCTTTACTCTTTCATTAGACTAGCTTTCGTAAAGGAATGTAAAGGATTTCACGCCATCAGCACATCTACTGGCACGGTTGTTCAGAAGATAAACTTTCATGGCACAAGTAATGATGTACAGTGTTTAAGATAGCCAGAAGCTTCTCTGTCTGTATTGCAGGTTGTTAGGACTGTTAGAGGGGCAAAGTTACTAAACAACTCAAGCAGCAGCTCATAGTATAATTATATTGTATTCCAGTGGAACATATCATCATATGGGCCAAGTCTCCCAGGACACGTCATGTTGACAAGATCATCAGTACATTTTTAAATAAGTTGAAGGTGCTATTATCCATTCAGGAATACATGTTTATCTTCTTCTTCTTCCATAGCTACAGAGACCGCAGACAGCTCACACAGCAATAACAGCTCCGCACAAGATGCTCGCATCAGCTGTGCTCTTCTCCGTCATGTGATTGGCTGATCCACCTGTCAGTTCGGGATGCAGCCAATGGGCGAGTCTCGGTGCTGAAGCATCTCTAAATTCCACCATCCGCTGCGATCGGGCGACGTGTGTGTGTGCTGGTGGGAGGGGATCGCATGTAAGGATTATGACAGCCGGGTAGAGGAGGGAAAGGAGGGAGGTGTGCATCCCTGTCACCGGCTGAGATGAGAAGCCTTCACCATTGCTGCTCCACACACACTGGTGTATAAATGTAGCGAAAGAACACTGTTGACATATTGAGTTTCTTACCTGGGGTATGATGGCTTAATAAATATTATAAATGGGTGGATACGCTAATAATAATTGACCGATACAAAAAAAATAAATTAGAACGTATGAACACAGCCTGTAAAAAAACAAACAAACTAAAAAGTTGTGGGCCCTGAGGAGTAATGAAATACAATTGAGGTGTGTACAGGGAATTCCTATAAGTACACAAAACAAAATCAGTTGACAAATAGGAAAATAGAGCATTTCATTACTAATCATTGGAAGAAGGAGAGATCAGTAGCAAGAATGCAGCCTGTAAAGCCTCATACACACGAGGCACAAATGTCTCACAAGAGACGGAAAAAAAAAGCGACAGTTCATCACCAGGTCCCTCTGTGCAGCAGCCGTACACACGGAGCACAGAGGAACAGAGATGCAGCGGAAGCTGTCTCTGAAGGTTTCTCCCCCCCGCCGGAAGCTCCGTGCATGGAGTATGGGTTACATAGTTACATAGTTATTTTGGTTGAAAAAAGACATACGTCCATCGAGTTCAACCAGCATAAAGTACAACACCAGCCTGCTCCCTCACATATCCCTGTTGATCCAGAGGAAGGCGAAAAAACCCTTACAAGGCATGGTCCAATTAGCCCCTAAAGGGAAAAATTCCTTCCCGACTCCAGATGGCAATCAGATAAAATCCCTGGATCAACATCATTAGGCATTACCTAGTAATTGTAGCCATGGATGTCTTTCAACGCAAGGAAAGCATCTAAGCCCCCTTTAAATGCAGGTATAGAGTTTGCCATAACGACTTCCTGTGGCAATGCATTCCACATCTTAATCACTCTTACTGTAAAGAACCCTTTCCTAAATAAATGGCTAAAACATTTTTCCTCCATGCGCAGATCATGTCCTCTAGTCCTTTGAGAAGGCCTAGGGACAAAAAGCTCATCCGCCAAGCTATTATATTACCCTCTGATGTATTTATACATGTTAATTAGATCCCCTCTAAGGCGTCTTTTCTCTAGACTAAATAAACCCAGTTTATCTAACCTTTCTTGGTAAGTGAGACCTTCCATCCCACGTATCAATTTTGTTGCTTGTCTCTGCACCTGCTCTAAAACTGCAATATCTTTTTTGTAATGTGGTGCCCAGAACTGAATTACATATTCCAGATGTGGCCTTACTAGAGAGTTAAACAGGGGCAATATTATGCTAGCATCTCGAGTTTTTATTTCCCTTTTAATGCATCCCAAAATTTTGTTAGCTTTAGCTGCAGCGGCTTGGCATTGAGTACGATTATTTAACTTGTTGTCGATGAGTACTCCTAAGTCCTTCTCCAAGTTTGATGTCCCCAACTGTATCCCATTTATTTTGTATGGTGCTAGACCATTAGTACGTCCAAAATGCATGACTTTACATTTGTCAACATTGAATTTCATCTGCCATGTATGTGCCCATATAGCCATCCTATCCAGATCCTGTTGCAATATGACACTATCTTCCTGAGAGTTGATGATTCTGCACAATTTTGTATCATCTGCAAAAATAGCAACATTGCTCACTACTGAATCTACTAGGTCATTAATAAATACATTGAAGAGCACTGGACCCAGAACAGACCCCTGTGGGACCCCACTGCTAACAGTCTCCCATTTTGATTACGATTCATTGACCACAACTCTTTGTTTTCTGTGCATTAGCCAGTTCCCTATCCATGAACACAGACTCTTCCCCAGTCCTTGCATCCTCAACTTTTGCACCAGACTTTTGTGGGGAACAGTGTCGAAGGCCTTTGCAAAGTCCAAGTATATCACATCTACAGCATTCCCAATATCCATATTAGCATTCACTATCTCATAAAAGCTGAGCATGTTAGTCAAACAGGACCTGTCTTTAGTAAACCCATGTTGATGCTGAGAAATAAGATTATTTTCTACTATGAAGTCATGTATAGTATCTCTTAGTAACCCCTCAAATAGTTTGCATACAACTGATGTTAAGCTTACAGGTCTATAATTTCCTGGATCTGATTTTTTGCCCTTCTTAAATAATGGGAAAACGTGGGCTGTACACCAATCCACTGGGACTCTGCCAGTTGCAAGAGAGTCACAAAAGATAAGATAAAGGGGTTTATCTATAACTGAACTTAATTCCCTTAGGACCCGAGGATGCATGCCATCCGGGCCAGGTGCCTTGTCTATTTTTAATTTATTTAGTCTTGCCTTCACTTCTTCCTGCGTTAAGTATTTCATATTACAGTTAGAAGATTGAGACTCTTCCGCCTCTGTAGTTTGCAACAGTGCTGTTTCTTTTATGAAGACAGAAGCAAAGAAAGCATTTAACCACTTGCCGACCAGGGGAGTTATCAGTGATCGGTGCTGCGTGGGCTCTACAGCCCGCAGCACCGATCAGGAGTGCAGCAGGGCGATCAGACTACCCCCCTTTTTTCCCCACTAGGCGGATGTCCTGCTGGGGGGGGGTCTGATCGCCGCCGGCTGCATTTGCTTAGCGGGGGGGGGGGGGGGGGGGCTCTTCAAAGCCCCCCTCCGCAGTGTTCTCCGCTGTCTCGCCCACTCCCTCCCTCTCCCTCCCCCTGTCAGCTGCGCAGGACGGATTTCCGTCCTGCGCATTGAAGGATAGGCTTCAGCCTATCATATGCCGGTGATCCCCGGCCAATCAGAGGCCGGGGATCGCCGATCTGCCTTACGGCGCTGCTGCGCAGCAGCGGCGTATGATGTAAACAGCGGGGATTTCTTCCCCGCCTGTTTACATTTTGCCGGCGAGCCGCGATCGGCGGCTCTCCGGCTGTTCACGGAGACACCCTCCGTGAACTGAGCGGCCATTTCCATGGTAACCCGCAGACGACCAGTTTACGCCAATCGGCGTTAGCTGGTCGTCAAGAGGTTAATAACTCTGCCTTGCCTTGGTCATCCACCATTGAGTTCCCACTCTCATCCTTTAGGAGTCCTATACAGTCAACCTTTCTTTTTTTAGAGTTAATGTACTTGTAAAACTTTTTGGGGTTAGATTTGATATCCTTAGCGATTTGTTTTTCAGCTTCAATCTTTGCCAGCCTAATTTCTTTTTTACAATTTTTATTGCACTCCTTATAATTGCTTAGTGCAGCCTCGGTCCCCTCCTGTTTTAAGACCTTATAGGCATTCTTTTTCCTCTTCATTTTATCTTTAACCTTTCTATTCATCCATAGAGGCCTTTTTTTATTCCTAGATATTTTGTTTCCATATGGGATATACATACTACAATATTGATTGAGTATAAGTTTAAAAGCTTGCCATTTCCCTTCAGTGTCCTCCCCTTGTAGTACATTATCCCAGTTCACCAAACTTAGTGCCTGCCTAATTTGATTGAACTTTGCTTTTCTAAAATTCATAGTTTTAGTGGTCCCGCTGCCCCATGGCCTATCAGTCACCAGATCAAACGTTATCATGTTGTGATCACTATTTCCCAAATGTTCTTGAACCTGCACATTTGATACATTATCTGGTCTATTAGGGTTGCTGTCGCTAGTCTGCATATACACGCAGTACGAGTGGCAGACTAGCGACAGTTGCGGCAAAGTTGCGGCGACAGCTGTTGCCGGCGATTGGGCACGTCAATCGCCTGGCGACAGCTAGGACTAGCGACGGTTCGTGGCGCGCGCCTCATACACACGGGGGACCTGTCGCCGCAACATGCGCGTGCCACGTGTTTGTGGCGACAGTTGTGCCCCGTGTGTATGAGCCATAAGGGATCAGTAGCAAGTGAGGAATGGCGTAGCTAAGGTGCTGTGGGCCCCGATGCAAGTTTTTACAATGGGGCCCCCAAGTATTCTATACATAACAATTGAGACGGTGCACCAAAATCTGCCAATAGCAACTACAGTGTCAGAGGTGCAAGAAGGGGGATGGGGAGCAGTTTGTTAATGATTACTACCATTCAAAGTATCTATAAAAGTGATTATTATGAGAACAGGACCAATACAGAGCTAATACTGCAGTTGAGGGAGGGCCCTTTGGGGCCCCTCTGGCCCAAGGGCCCCGATGCGGCCACAACCTCTGCAACCCCTATTGCTACGCCCCTGCAAGTGAGGCCTGTAAGGGATTGGCAGGGCCGGCCTGGGCAGCCGGGAACTCAGGAAAATACTCGGTTTGCCTTTTAATTACATTGCCGTTACGTGACGTCAGTGTACCTGGGGCCCTGAGCACTGCAGGAGGGGGCACAGTGCAGGAAGGAGGAACAGCGGAGGGCACAGAGCAGCGGAGATGGGGGGGCACCCTCCTCCCCCTCCCTTACCTGGGGGCCTCCCCTTCCATGCTCCCCCCTCCAGACCAGAATGTACTGCAGCAGCGGGGAACAACTTACTACTCCCTTGTTCCAGCTCTGTGTGCTGCTGCTCTGGCCTGGTCTTCTCTGTGTTGTCCCATCACTCTCTCACTGTACTTCCTGTGAGATCGTGATTGGACAAAAGAGAAGACGAGACCAGAGCAGTTGGCACGCAGAGCTGGAACCAGGGAGAAGTAAGTTGCTGCCGCTGCGGTACATTTTGGTCTGGAGGGGAGAGTGTGAAAGGGTTGGCTTCAGGTAAGGGGGGAGGCTGCCCCCCTCCCCGCTGCTGTGTGCCTGCCGCTGCTCCTCCTTTCAGGCTACAGGGGACACCTATATACCTGGATAACTAAACTGGGGACACCTATTGACCTGACTAACTAAACTAGGGATACCTATAGACCTGGTTACCTAATCTGGGGACACCTATAGACCTGGCTAACTAAACAGAGGACACCTATAACTTGCTACCTATACTGGTGACATCTATAGTTAACTACCTATACTGGGGACACCTATAACTTGCTACCTGTACTAGGAGGACCTATATCTCACTACCTATACTGTGGACACCTATAGCTGGCTACCTATACTGGGGGCAACTATATTTAAGCTCTAGGCCTCGCATACGACACTTGACTCAGGCCCTGCATGCTCTAAGGCCGCCCAACATTGCAGGCAGTAGCAGCACCCAGCAGAGCACTCAGCCCTCCCCAGCCAGCCCTGGCTACCTAATGCTGATATATATGGGCACATGGCTACTAAATTCAGTTTTTTTGGGGAACATGGCTACTTAATTTATGTGTACAGGGCCCATTTTGTTACTAAATTATTTTATTTTGACACCCCTGGCTATTTATTTTGTTCATTGTAAGGCACCTGGCTACTTAATTATTTTATCTGGAGGTGTGTGACTACTTAATATTTCTATTTAACGGCATTTGACCACTTGATGAATTATCATGAGGCATGTAACTACTTGATTATTTTATGTAAAGTTTATCTGGTCAGACCCACTCCCTGTGAATAACATCACTACTTATTTTTAATTTAATTTTTAAATTATTTTACTTATTTTGTGTATTTTTCGGTCTGCCCATGACCCATCATGACCACGCCCATGTTCCAGTGCATGGCCACTCCCATTGTTTGCTGCTGGGCGCTGCATGTAGCCACCTGCCTGTTATAGACTGTCCTCAGAAGAGCTCACAATCTATTCCCTACCATAGTCTAATGTCCTACCAAATTATGTATTTTTATATAGCACTGACATCTGCACAAAATTTCTAGAGTACATGTGTACAGTATGTGAGCCCAAAAAGGTGTGTGTGTGTGTGTGTGTGTGTGGGGGGGGGGCAGGCTGAAACTTTCCTGGTGGGCCCTTAGTGTCCCAGTCCGACCCTGGGGATTGGTTTAGGCATATGTACTTAATGTTTTGTATGATCTTGTCCCAGGAGAAATCTATTGGACGCTAAGCCTGTGCAATATAGAAATTTAATAAACAGAATATTCTCTATTTTGGTGATACGGTACTTATTGTAACATTTAGCAGTGCTGACAGTGGGGACAGGGGAATTGGAGTATTCTACAGTTCTAGGCTAAGCATATACAGTGGTGTGAAAAACTATTTGCCCCCTTCCTGATTTCTTATTCTTTTGCATGTTTGTCACACTTAAATGTTTCTGCTCATCAAAAACCGTTAACTATTAGTCAAAGATAACAAAATTGAACACAAAATGCAGTTTTAAATGATGGTTTTTATTATTTAGTGAGAAAAAAAACTCAAAACCTACATGGCCCTGTGTGAAAAAGAGATTGCCCCCTGAACCCAATAACTGGTTGGGCCCCCCTTAGCAGCAATAGCTGCAATCAAGCGTTTGCGATAACTTGCAACGAGTCTTTTACAGCGCTCTGGAGGAATTTTGGCCCACTCATCTTTGCAGAATTGTTGTAATTCAGCTTTATTTGAGGGTTTTCTAGCATGAACCGCCTTTTTAAGGTCATGCCACAACATCTCAATAGGATTCAGGTCAGGACTTTGACTAGGCCACTCCAAAGTCTTCATTTTGTTTTTCTTCAGCCATTCAGAGGTGGATTTGCTGGTGTGTTTTTGGTCATTGTCCTACTGCAGCACCCAAGATCGCTTCAGCTTGAGTTGACGAACAGATGGCCGGACATTCTCCTTCAGGATTTTTTGGTAGACCGTAGAATTCATGGTTCCATCTATCACAGCAAGCCTTCCAGGTCCTGAAGCAGCAAAACAACCCCAGACCATCACACTACCACCACTATATTTTACTGTTGGTATGATGTTCTTTTGCGGAAATGCTGTGTTACTTCTACGCCAGATGTAACGGGACACGCACCTTCCAAAAAGTTCAACTTTTGTCTCGTAGGTCCACAAGGTATTTTCCCAAAAGTCTTGGCAATCACTGTGATGTTTTTTTAGCAAAATTGAGACGAGCCTTAATGTTCTTTTTGCTTAAAAGTGGTTTGAGCCTTGGATATCTGCCATGCAGACCGTTTTTGCCCAGTCTCTTTCTTATGGTGGAGTCGTGAACACTGACCTTAATTGAGGCAAATGAGGCCTGCAGTTCTTTAGATGTTGTCCTGGGGTCTTTTGTGGCCTCTCGGATGAGTTTTCTCTGCGCTCTTGGAGTAATTTTGGTTGGCTGGATCTTGGCATGATGTCTAGCCTTTGAGGGGCTTTTGGTCTACTTCTCTGTGTCAGAGAGCTCCTATTTAAGTGATTTCTTGATTGAAACAGATGTGGCAGTAATCAGTCCTGGGGGTGACTACAGAAATTGAACTCAGGTGTGATAAACCACAGTTAAGTTATTTTTTAACAAGGGGGCAATCACTTTTTCACACAGGGCCATGTAGATTTGGAGTTTTTTTCCTCACTAAATAATAAAAACCATCATTTAAAACTGCATTTTGTGTTCAATTATGTTATCTTTGACTAATAGTTAACGGTTTTTGATGAGCAGAAACATTTAAGTGTGACAAACATGCAAAAGAATAAGAAATTAGGAAGGGGGCAAATAGTTTTTCACACCATTGTACATTTTATTCCATAATTTAATGGTCTCGGGGCATTTCCACCATACTGTATATGTTGGACTAGGAAGTCTCCTTTCATTTTACAACCTCTAATACATTTGTTGGATGTACCGGTAGTTTTCCTGAATGTGTTTAGTCTGGAAGGGATCAGGTAAGTTCTGTGTAAGACTTTTAGTGAAGTTATTAGTTATTGGAGCACTGGGCTGTATTCCTCCATATCTGGAACCATTGCTCATAGCTGATGATCTGCTTTATCACATTTACTACTGTCAAGTGCCGCCCCTTAGAGAAAATGGCGCTCCAGCTGAAGTGCCTGGAAACACTTTGCAAAGAAATGGCCCTACACTATAGACACATGTAAACAGACATGCATACAGAAATGATATACAATAGACCCAAACAACTACAACTATTGCTGCGCTCAATGTTAACAAGATATACGAGTCACGTTGTGGACTGTAATCCTGTAGCGGGTGAGTCAAACGTCTTATATAGTCCTGCTGCGCTCCTGTATGCAGAGATGGGGACATTTGGATCCGCTCAGCTCCTCTGTACTGTGATCAGCCTCAGATAAAACAGCACAGAGGGAAAACATAGGGTGTAACATTTGCACAAGCACACACCCTTAGAGCAAAGTCACATGTGTAAAATATGCTGTCCCCAGAGGTCAGTGACAGGGACCAGTCACCCCCCTCGAAGTGCCTGCTTACCTGCAGGTTGCTTTATATGTAGCAGATTAGGCAGCCGTTGCCTCCAGCAGATCAGGGTATAAAACACAGACGCACTCCTCATAGTGTAAAAACGTTTTAACCTCTTGAGCGGTATGCCTGACACTGTGTTGTGCATACCGCTCGCTAGTATCAGGAGTCCCTCAGGATGAAGCTAATAGATTTAATGCCTGCAAAGGTTTAGCTGGCACTAGACTAGCTAGTATAAGTGGCCAGCACCCCCTGATGCTTTGTGTATTTCTACTGTATCTTACCGTACCATCACCGACCCTGTTTGTGCCAAAAATAATGCCGGGTACAACCCCCGTTGTACTTGGCGAAATAAATTATTCTGTTTCTGATGCAACTGCTTATACATTACCCAGCATGGTTCCAGCGATCGGTGCAGCCTCCCTGCACAGCTCCGTCTTGTCTATGGAGAGGATTATGGCTGCGTATGACATCCGCGACGTCATGACATCATGTACGATCCTCCCCATAGAGAAGACCGGAGCTGTGCGAGGAGGCTGCTCTAATCGCTGGAACCAGGCTGGGTAATGTATAAGCGGCTGCATCAGGGGGGATCAAAGGCAATCAGGGGTTCTGGCCACATGTGCTAGCTAAAACATGTGCAAGCATTAAATCTATTAGTTTCATCCTGGGGACTCTGAGGTTGCAAAACCTCCTGAGTGTTACGCCACTAAGAAACTAATCCCTGCTTAAAAAAAAAATATACGCAAACACTACAAACTTGTAAAACAGAATGTGATATCTGACAGCCCGGCAGCTCACTATCCTGCTCTCCACCGCATCAGCCGCAGTCAGGTGCGGTACACAAACATCCAGACCAGATTGCAGCTGATGCGGTGGAGAGCGTCATAGCGAACTGCCGGGCAGTAAGACATCACATGCTGTTTTATAAGTCTGTATTGTGTATGTAGATTTTTTAGCAGGGATTGGTTTCTTATTAAATCGTTTTTACACTATGAGGAGTGTTTCTGTGTTATTAGACCCTGATCTGCTGGAGGCAATGGCTGCCTAATCTGCTACATATAAAGCAACCTGTGGGTAAGCAGGCACTTTGAGGGGGGTGACTGGTCCCTGTCACTGAACTCTGGGGACAGCACATTTTACACGTGTGACTTTGCTCTAAGGGTGTGTGCTTGTGCAAATGTTACACCCTATGCTTCCCCTCTGTGCTGTTTTATCTGAGCCTGATCACAGTACAGAGGAGCTGAGCGGATCCAAGTGTCCCCATCTCTGCATACAGGAGCGCAGCAGGACTATTGAAGACATTATGCAATAGACCCATAAATCTCACACAGAGCAATATACGGTACCTAATACACACACAGATATATAGGGCTTGATTCACTAAACTGTTATCACGTGTTAAGGCTTTGCATGTGCACACGTGTGTGCTAAGTAGTTTCTACGTGCAAAGTTTATGCCGTTTGCGTGCTAAGTTTTAGTGCGCGAACGGCGTTACGCGTCGCGCGCTAAGTGCGGTGTGCCATTGAAATCAATGGCGCTTCGCCCGCTCAGTAGATAGTTTGGTAATGAAATTATGAATGGTGCTTACATTAACATGTGCGGTACTGTAACACGGCACGCACAAAAGTCTTATGCGTGTCCCATGATTATGTGTGTGTGTGTGTGTGTGTGTGTGTGTATATAGTAATAATTAAGATATACAATCTGCTCACGTGATCTGCAGTGACTTTGCATGCTAAGTATCATTATCACGTGAAGTCACAGCAGATCACGATACTTTGCATGCGAAGCGTTTGCGTGCAAACCTTTACAGGCGCAAACTTTTACCACGGTTAGCACGTGCAAGGCGGCTTTTCACTGCCATGATAAGTGTTAGCACGGCTTTGTGAATCGAGCCCATAGAGGGAGACACAACATTGGCAGATCACACACACCAAACACATGATCTGAAAAAACTAGGATATATGAGCGCACACTGGGTCCCTATAGACAAAACCTGCGTACTTATGAAATCGCAGCCGGGAGATTTGGGCACAGGATACAGCAGATATATGGCTCACCCTGCTCCTGCACAAGGCCCAGCAGCAATAATTACTATTCCCCCTCCAGGTCGCTGTGGATGGTGGGGAATGATGTAATTTGCCAGCTAATAAAAGTAACTTCTGAAGTTACTCACTTTGCACTGCTATAGCCGTAATTCTTATTACGGTCTATAGTGGCGCCGGCTGAGCCCAAATGTTTTGCGCTATTGTTACAAGCGCTCGCCAAGCCTAAAATCTAAATTATTACTTATTATTGGCCACAATTCACTAAGCGTATTTTCTGTCTTTAATAATGATTTTGAGCTGATTTTCCTGTTAGCACCTTGGTGATAATTCATTTAGTATTCACTAAGCAATTTATCTCATGCAATTCTGAAGTTAAGAATTAAATCCTAAAGTTAAGGATTTTATCCTTAAAGGGAAGTTAAAGCAAGGCTTCCATATTTATTTCCTTTTAAGCAATACCAGTTGCCTGGCTATCCAACTGATCTCTTTGGCTGCAATAGTGTCTCAATCACACACCTGAAACAAGCATGCAGCTAATTCAGTCAAAGCACCTGATCTGCATGCTTGTTCAGGGTCTATGGCTAAAAGTATTAAAGACAGAGGATCATTAGGCCAGGCAGGCAATATGCATTGTTTAAGGCTGCTTTCACAGTGGGAAGTTACAGGCGCACATTAGAGCAGCCTGTAACGCAGCCCACCGCACAGTAATGAAAAATCAATGGGCTGTTCACACTGCCCACGTTGCGTTACAGCATAATGCTGCGTGTTCTATGAAAGTGCAGCATGCTGTGCGTTATATGTGGTTTTAGCTGCGTTAGACTGTTTGCACATGATCAGTAAGGGGAGAGTCAGCTATTGTTCCTAGCCACATGGCTAATTAATATTCACTGCACTGTGTGACGTGCAGTGTTTACTTCCTGGAGCGGCCGCTTTTTGCGGCGATTGGCTGGCGGGACCACGTGATGCGAAGTGTTCCGATCACCTGGTCTCCACAGGTCATACTTGCCTCCTATGTCATCTACCACTCAATCTCTTTCTCCTCTCCTGCGTCCCATTTGTCCACTGAGATCAATGGAATTCTCTGTCCTCCATTTTGGAAATGGCCATTGCCCCATAGCAGCTTCCTGGTCAGCACACTGTTAAACTGTCATATCACCCACTTGAGCCATAGGGAAACCTGGACATTACCTTGCACATTCAGTTGTAACTGACAGCTGCTGATATATAACTGACAGCAACTGGTATACTTCAAGATATACTTTAAGGACATGCAGAGAAGAGGAAGAACTGCCACTTCCTCCCCCCGCCGATAATTGACGCAAGAACAGGTGACACGGGGCGCTGGAGGGGGAGGATGGTGCTGGGACAAAGCACCAATAATATAACAATATTAAAAGTATGGGGGGGGGCAGGTCAGGGGTACTTTAAAGCAAACCTGTGTATCTTTTATAGAAAATAACGTAAAATCTCTGTCGATTGAAGGTGGGGCAGGAGTGGCGGTATGTAAACAGCCCATATCTTCCCACAGCACATAGCACATAGATTCCAATAGATTCCAGCAGGAAATCCATGGATAATCTGTCACACCACAGCTTTGCCGTGTTCCATGCAGTGCAGTGCTATATAGGCTCACCACTCCTGCTCCGCCCCCAATTGACCTAAATCTTCCATCTGGTGTGAAGGATACTTACGATCGATTTTTAGGTAAAAATGAATTGTTATGTAATCATTCTGTAAAAACAAAAACAATGCCGAGCAGAATTGATTGCTCCGATCAAATCTGCGGGAAAATGGATGTGTATGGGCATCTTTAGCATCCCTGTGTCTCCCAATTTACATTTAGACCTTCACATTTTTTCACTTAATATGTTAAGTTTTCAATTATTGTCCTCTGGGTGTCGCCTCCCCCTTTAATTAGTGTCCTTTGAGTCCCCCCAACCCACGTGTACTGGGGATGGCAGACTGACTTTCTCAGCAGTGCAGCGTCATGTGACTAATCACATGACACAGTGAAGGGTGACAGATGGCTAGAGAAGCTGGAGTCTGACCCACTCCTGTATAAGCCAATCAGACTTCAGTAGGGTACTGAGCTGAGATCTGCATCAGAACTGCCACAGGGCTGATGGATGGGGGTATTACACAGGGATCTAACCTGGGGGGGGGGAGATCCATTGATACTCTGGCACTAATCGATTATCATGGCAGATTCAACCACTGCGATCGGATCTGAGGGAGATCAGTTCCCCAACATGGCCACCTGATCATGATTTTGATTGTTTTCTGGACAAAATAAAGTGCTCACAAACAGGGTGGGGCTGCAGCGGTACATAGACTGCTGCCTGATGCTCCCCCCCCCCCAAGTCTCCCCTCAAGTCTTAAGTGCTCTCTGGGGTCCCTAAAGATTGCTCACACCAGAGAACAGACTCACCTGTCCTCTGGTGCGCTCCCCTCTTCTGCCTCCACCTCTGCCAGCTGCCTGCTCTCCATCACCCAGCAGTATGTAAATCTGAGTACATACAGTACATGTCCTCCAGTCACCAAGCACAGGCACCCCGGCAGGGATGGAGACAGGAGGACACAGGAGGGAGGAAGTGCACTGGCCGGACAGGTTAGTGCTCTCCACTGTGAGCACTCTGCAGGGACCCCGGGAGAGCACTATTAGATAGGCAGAGTCCTGAGGGGCTGTCAGCCGGCCGTGTGTTCCATAGATTTCATTCTGAAATCCATTATAAAATCTAGTCACAGTATGAGGCAGGAATAAATCCCAGTGTGATCAGATTATGATCAGAGAGGGATCTGTCTTTTGGGCATGTCGGGCAGCCATCTGCCAGTGTATGGTCACCTTTGTTGCTGGAAACAGATCAGCCTGATCCAGATGACTCATGATGGGACAAGAATTAATGCTGTCCTATATAAGAAGGAAACCTGGGATTTTGTAAGGAAGCGGAAGGACTGAGTGGCTAATTCTGGGCTAGTCCTGGCCTGTTTGGGAGCTATGGAGTGGAGGAGTCGGTTTGCTGCTTATTGTTCACTGACTGCAGAGCTGCCGCCTCCAGCTTTCCCAATACCAACCCGGTCCTTGCTCTAGGGAGGCTGGAGGTGGCTGCTCTGCATGCACCCCTCTCCCCCTCTCTCCGGTCCTGCCACTCTACACACGCTCCGGTCCTGCCACTCTGCACGCGCTCCTCTCCCCCTCGCTCCGGTCATGCCACTCTGCACGCGCTCCTCTCCCCCTCGCTCCGGTCATGCCACTCTGCACGCGCTCCTCTCCCCCTCGCTCCGGTCCTGCCACTCTGCACGCGCTCCTCTCCCCCTCGCTCCGGTCCTGCCACTCTACATGTGCTCCTCTCCCCCTCGCTCCGGACCTGCCACTCTACACATGCTCCACTCCCCCCCTCTCTGGTCCTGCCACTCTCTACACACACTCCTCTCCCCCTCTGGTCCTGCCACTCTACACGCGCTCCTCTCCCCCTCTCTCTGGTCCTGCCACTCTACACGCGCTCCTCTCCCCCTCGCTCCGGTCCTGCCACTCTACACGCGCTCCTCTCCCCCTCACTCCAGTCCTGCCACTCTGTACACACGCTCCTCTCCCCCTCACTTCCGTCCTGCCACTCTACACACACTCCTCTCCCCCTCTGGTCCTGCCACTCTACACGTGCTCCTCTCACCCTCGCTCCGGTCCTGCCACTCTACATGTGCTCCTCTCCCCCTCGCTCCGGCCCTGCCACTCTACACACGCTCCTCTCCCCCTCGCTCCGGTCCTGCCTTTCTACACACGCTCCTCTCCCCCTCGCTCCGGTCCTGCCACTCTGCACACGCTCCTCTCCCCCTCGCTCCGGTCCTGCCACTCTACATGTGCTCCTCTCCCCCTCGCTCCGGTCCTGCCACTCTACACACGCTCCTCTCCCCCCCTCTCTGGTCCTGCCACTCTACACGCGCTCCTCTCCCCCTCGGTCCGGTCCTGCCACTCTACACGCGCTCCTCTCACCCTCGCTCCGGTCCTGCCACTCTACACGCGCTCCTCTCCCCCTCGCTCCGGTCCTGCCACTCTGCACATGCTCCTCTCCCCCTCGCTCCGGTCCTGCCACTCTGCACGCGCTCCTCTCCCCCTCGCTCCGGTCCTGCCACTCTGCACGCGCTCCTCTCACCCTCTTTCCGCTCCTGCCACTCTGCACGCGCTCCTCTCACCCTCTTTCCGCTCCTGCCACTCTGCACGCGCTCCTCTCCCCCTCGCTCCGGTCCTGCCACTCTACACACGCTCCTCTCCCCCTCGCTCCAGTCCTGACACTCTACACACGCTCCTCTCCCCCTCGCTCCAGTCCTGCCACTCTACACACGCTCCTCTCCCCCTCGCTCCGGTCCTGCCACTCTCTACACACGCTCCTCTCCCCCTCGCTCCAGTCCTGCCACTCTGCACGCGCTCCTCTCCCCCTCGCTCTGGTCCTGCCACTCTACACACGCTTCTCTCCCCCTCGCTCCAGTCCTGCCACTCTACACGCGCTCCTCTCCTCCTCCATCTGCCAAACACGTTAATGATAGCACAAGTTAATTAAGGCACGGATATTCCTTCAATGTAATTATCCGCTATCACTCAAATTAGCGGCTATGTACTGGACTCTGCAGCTATATCTACAGTTTGCAACACTACCGTTACCGTTATCCTGCGGCTATTTTCTCACTGCTATGTCTGATATTTCACGGCTATCCACAGCAGCAAGTCCATCTCTGCATTTTTTTTGCTTGTAAATGGCTATCCACCACGGCTCCATTCCACAGCGGTTGTTTCTTCTCTCCACTGGACCACTGCTCTATTTCACTGTTATATCATTTTTCTTCCTTAAAGAATACTGCAGCCGAAAGGCTGCGGAGAGATAAAACCTGGACTGTGTAGGGAAAGAAAAGGACATACTCACCGCTTCCCTCGCTCCCTGCTGTCGGGTCCCGCTCGTCAGCCACAGCTCCCGGTACTGGCCGACTCTCCTGACCCATGACCCGGACATACTGCGCCACGCATGCGCAGTATGTCCTGTAATCTTCGCTTCTGGCGTCGCATCATGACGCCAGAAGTACGGACACTCCCCCACCTCCTGCGTGTGCGCTCCAGCGGCTCCACTATAAAGCTAGCATAGTGGAGCCGCTGGAGCGCACACGCAGGAGGCGGGGGAGTGGCCGTACTTCTGGCGTCATGATGCAACGCCAGAAGCGAAGATTACAGGACATACTGCGCATGCGCGGCGCAGTATGTCCGGGTCAGGGGTCAGGAGAGTCGGCCAGTACCGGGAGCTGTGGCTGAAAAGCGGGACCCGACGGCAGGGAGCGAGGGAAGCGGTGAGTATTTCCTTTTCTTTCCCTACGCAGTCCAGGTTTTATCTCTCCGCAGCCTTTCAGCTGCAGTATCCTTTAATGCTTCCTCATCTACTGCTTCCTTTGCTATGACTGCTAATCCGCCACTGCTATGTCTAGAGATGTTGGTAAACGGTTCCCGAACCGTTCGCCGGCGAACACCTCACCCTGTACTACTTCTGGGTCACTATGACCCAGAGTAGTACGGCTGCGCTGCCCCGGCGGTGCGCGTTCTAGATCGCGCTCCTGTTGCCGGGCACTTTCTGTGCATGTGCGTGACGTCATGAGTGACATTACGCTCATGCGCATAGAGTGCCCGGTAAGAGGCGCGCGATCAAGGTATACGCACCGCCGGGCCAGCGCAGCTGTACTACTCAGGGTGATCGCGACCCGGAAGTAGTACAGTGCCCTTAGAGATTCGGCCGCGAACAGTTCGGGCCATCTCTAGCTATGTCTGATTCCAGGCTCTCACTATGTTATTTCTCCTCCTCAGATCCCTCTAGTTATCATGTCGCCTGACATGATGCTGATAGCACCAAGTTACCACCACAAGAATGCCGCATTTAATAAAATGTATATAACTAATTCACATACCACCTGAATGTCACATCACACCTAATTTTATATTAATCATCATTGATAATGTCTATAATGCCTATACCCAATTATGATAGATAACATGCCGATACATTGCCGATGCCCACAGCCAGTACACACCATAATTAAAGGCAACCTAAACTGAGAAGGATGTGGATTTTTTCCTTTTAAAATAATTCCAGTTTCCTGACTCTCCTGCTGATCCTGTGTCTCTAATACTTTCAGCCACAGCCCCTCAACAGACATGCAGATCAGGTGCTCTGACTGAAGTCAGACTGGATTAGCTGCATGCTTGTTTCAGTCTGTGATTCAGCCACTACTGCAGCCAAAGAGATCAGCAGGACTGCCAGGCAACTGGTATTGTTTAAAAGGAAAAATCCATAACCCTTTCAGTATAGGTTCCCTTAATGTATTGATAAACCAAATTATGATGCTGCCAAACACGCCTGATGCCACCCATGCTGTGTAATTACAGAAGAGAGAGTACTTCTAGGAATATGATGATGGCAGAGCACTTCCATCCTCCTGCAGTCCAGGTATTTCCTTCAGCAGCAGGTGTGTTGAAATGCGGCTACACGGCATGCAGGCGCCCAATACAATTCACACACTAGACAATGCCTGGAGGGGGAGAGTTGATGCTGGAACACTGCAGCCTCCCATAGCCGTTCATTGACCTTCATCCACATGTAGGACATTGTGCTAGCCACAGGAAGACAAGGATAGCATCTCATGGTTTTGTTATGGTGCCTTATGGCCCATACTCACGAGTGACATTTGTCGCCGCAACACGCGGCGCGCGCGTGTTGTGGCGACAGGTCGCCCGTGAGTATGGGCCGCCGCACGCGCGCGCACCCTGAACAGTGTTGCCAACTCATCCCTTTAATTACTGACACATATGAATTATACAGGTTTTGTGGCTAGGTAGATGCAGTTCAGGCACTAAGTATGTGCAACTAGCCCCAGAACCTGTATAACTTAGATGTGTCAGTAATTAAAGGGATGAGTTGGCAACATTGACCCTGAACTGTCGCCCGTCTCTCATGTCGCCAGGCGATTGAAACTTTCAATCGCTTGGCGACAGTAGCCGCTGCCCCCCCGCCGCAACTGTCGCTAGTCCGCGTGAGTACGCGGACTAGCGACAGCAACCTCCATAGAGGTTTATGGAGCTTCCGGCGGGGGGAGGAGGAACGTCGGCGACAGCTTCCGTCTCGCCGCTGGTCCCTCTTCCGCGTGAGTACGCGGAGGGACCTGGAGAGAAGCTGTTGCCGGCCTGTCGCCCACACGCTCACGTGTGCTGGCGACAGGCGATTTTTGCAGCCCGTGAGTACGGGCCATAATGGCCCATACTCACGAGGGACTTTTGTCGCCTCAACACGCGGCGCGCGCGTGTTGCGGCGACAGGTCGCCCGTGAGTATGGGCCGTTGCATGCGCGCGCACCCTGAACTGTCGCCCGTCGCTCTTGTCGCCATGCGATTGAAAGTTTCAATCGCATGACAACAGTCGCCGCCGCACCTCCGCCGCAACTGTCGCTAGTCCGCGTGAGTACGCGGACTAGCGACAGCAACCTCCATAGAGGTAAATGGAGCTTCCGGCGGGGGGAGGAGGAACGTCGGCGACAGCTTCCGTCTCGCCGCTGGTCCCTCTTCCGCGTGTGTACGCGGAGGGACCTGGAGAGAAGCTGTCGCCGGCCTGTCGCTAGCACGCTCACGTGTGCTGGCGACAGGCCACTTCTGCAGCCCGTGAGTACGGGCCATTAGTCATCGGTCTCTAGCACTGACAACTCCATCAATAGCCGAAGCCAGAGCACTTTCACTTTAGGCAGGGAGACCTCCTTGGAGCAGGGCGGCAGTCTCTCTGGAGCGATACATACCACAGTTGTCGATCAAGAGAAGCTAATGTGATTACAGAGCTCTTGGGAGAGAAAGCTAACTTCATATCAATGCTGATGCACATCCACCTCAGGGAGAGAGGATCCCAGAGCATTGGCAGAGCAGGGGAAGCTATGCTGACAAGAGAACACCTATTCATATGGCTACACTACCTCAAGTTGGTCATCTCAGCATGGGGAAAAGCTTACACCTGGATCCCCCATAAACCAGAACATTTTGTGCACCGGTTTCTTCATGTGGGAAGCAGACAAGCGACCTACAACCAGCAGAAGTCATATACAATTAGGACTGGCTTTTGGCAGTATAGCCCCCTGGCAGTACTATGTACCAGTGTGAACTGTACTCCTTTTTACCTGCAACAGTGGAAAAATAATACCATAGAGTCAATGCACTAGTGCCACATCCGTTATAAATCCACTATGCAGCCTGTAGCCGCTATTACTTATAAGCTACACTGCAGCGCTACATTGCATTACACATAACGTTACCTTGAAAAAAAATGACAGATGATTTTACAGGTGCTGATCCTCTGTAGAGAACAGCCGATTATGCTTGATAGTGTGTCGGTGTTAATGTGGCCACTAACAATCAAATTTCTAGTGAAAAATCGTTTAAGCGATCAGAAAATTCTGATCGGAAGAAAAATCGTTCACTACACCATCAACGAACCAATTTTTGCTTCCCATCTATCACAACCAACAAAGTCCAAATTTTGATTTGATGAAAATCCAATCGGACGACTATTTTTATAATCGTTTCTAATCGATTGTGCCCATCAACAGAGATTATTTACAACCAATCCGATCAGAATTTCTGATCGCTCTAACGATTTTTCGCTAGAAATTGGTTAGTTAGTGGCCACTTTTAGTGGGAATCGGTAATGTACAGAAACAAAGCTTGTAGCCGCTAGGAATCAGCAGGGGTCTGTATCAGCATCTGTGGGAGAGAACAGCAGTTTATTTAGGAGCTTCAGTAGCAGCCAGTGGGCTCCAACATAACAGGGCAGGTGCTTGTTGCCGGGGCGTTACAACTGAGCTATAATTTGCTCATAATCCAGAGCTATAAAGAAAAGAAAAAAAAAGAAAGCGAGAGATCAGTGAGGTTTATACAGGAGCGGTTCCGTCACAACACAATCTAAGCATATTTACAAACAAAAGAGAACAGTGTGGTATAAAGTGTGTGGGAAAAACAGATACTTTATTACTACAAACTTAACAAAAATAGTTACAAACCGTCTATGCAGAGCACAATACAGCAAGCTGTAACTCTCTCTGCACACAATCTAACAGCAAAGATCCCCCACTCCTGTACACATTCCACTGACTTCACTAGTCTCCCTGATATGTTAAGCTACTGTGTCCTGTGTGATCCTTTTTTTGATCTTTAGGCTAGGTTTCCACTGCTGCGAATCCTGGCCGATTCCCCGCCCACGAATTCGGATGGATTTCAGCAGCCTATAGAAGTCTATGTAAGCCATCCGAATTCGTGGCCGAGGATAAATCTGAGTCCCTGCAGCATAATGTGGTGCGGGACTGTCAGAATGCCATAGCCGCGCATAGCATGGCTAGAGGGATTCGGCTGCGAGAGGCAGCAGCTGTGCCGGCATCGCGTCTCGCAAGGCGCATGCAGCTGCACAAATGGAAACCTAGCCTGACACATTGCAGATTGCAGAGACTGTGTGTATATGTGTGTATATATATATATATATGTATGTATGTATGTATGCATGCATGCATGCATGCATGCATGCATGCATGCATACATACATACATACATACATACATACATACATACATACATACATACATACATATACACACACACATACACACACTCTAGGAGATGTGCACTCTGCATACTGACATAGCCGAAATAAAAGCTATGTGCAGCCAATAGTTGCTGCTGGGATAAGCTGGAATCACTAACTGCAGAGTGGCAGCACCTCACTGAATTACAGAGACATTGGCCTCAATTCACTAAGATCATGCTGGAGATAAGGCAAGAGAAAACTTCCCACCACACAGTGAGATAGTTATCTTATCTCTTCATTCCTTAAATTACCTCTACTGTAGTTAAAGGGACATTGTAGGGGGTCGGGGGAAAATGAGTTGAACTTACCCGGGCCTTCTAATGCTCCCCCGCAGGCATCCTGTGCCCGCGCAGCCACTCACCGATGCTCCGGCCCGCCTCCGGTTCACTTCTGGAATTTCAGACTTTAAAGTCTGAAAACCACTGCGCCTGCATTGCCGTGTCCTCGCTTCCCCTGATGTCACCAGGAGCGCACGGCGCAGGCACAGACCATACTGGACCTGCGTAGTACGCTACTGGTGCCATCAGCGGGAGTGAGGACACGGCAACGCAGGCGCAGTGGTTTTCTGACTTTAAAGTCTGAAATTCCAGAAGTGAACCAGAGGTGGGGCCGGAGCATTGGGGAATGGCTGCGCGGGAACAGGATGTCTGTGGGGGACCATTAGAAGCCCCTGGTAACTTCAACTCATTTTCCCCCGACCCCTCTACAGTGTCCCTTTAAGTTACCTCCTCTGTAGTTATTTTCACATGCAGTTAATTAACAGCCTGTCTTTAACTTTAGAATTCTGGAGTTATTTTAAGCTCTTGAGGACTGCAGGGCTAAACCCCCCTAGTGACCAGGCAATTTTTAGTTTAAAAGGCCACTGCAGCTTTAAGGCCAAGCTGCAGGGCCGCACAACATAGCACACGAGTGTTCCCCCCCCCTTTTCTCCCCACCAACAGAGCTCTCTGTTGGTGGGGTCTGATCGCTCCCCCCATGTTTATTTTTTTTTTTAATAAATATTTGTGTTGCTGCTTTTTAAAAAAAAAAAAACCCTCTTCCTTTAAATCCCTTCCCTCCCTCGCTCCCTCCCTCCCCACAGCCGGCCAGTTACGGCGATCGGCTGTCATAGGCTTCTGCCTATGAGAGCCGATCGCTCTCTTGTCCCCCAGGGGGACAGCCGTGTCACAGCTGTCCCCAGTGCAGCGCTGCTGCTGATCGCAGCGCTGCACAGAGTAAATAGACGGCGATCACGCCGTCTAACAGTCTCCCGAGCGGCAATAGCCGCTCGGAGACTGAAGGCGGGGCGGTGCTCCGCCCTCCGTGCATGAGATGCGCGCGCACCATGCGCGCGATCTCATGCTAAACAGAGCCCCAGGACTTTACGCCAATTGGCGTTAGGCGGTCCTGGGGCTGCCGCCGCGGCCACGCCTACCAGCGTGACGCGGTCGGCAAGAGGTTAAGGATTGAAGAGTTGACTTAAAGACAGAAGAGTTAACTTTAGGTTTGCCTGAGGTAAAATGTTTCCTGAATACGACATGCCTCATCACCATGGTGATCACTCTAGAAACTTTATTAAAGACCGGAGATAAGCTCAGTGAATTGAGGCCATTGTAATGCAGACAATTTCCAATGGCTTAAAATCCTCATCGCTGTGTTCCGAAGACCACATGAACATCGCTATGCTGAAATTGCAGAAACTACACATACTCCTATTAAATGGCTTTGTCTTGGTATCTTTGCTATTGTATGGGTAGTGGCTGGATAGTGTAATGGTTAAGGAAAACTCGGCTCTGCCTGATCAGTAAGCCAGCACCTATTCAGTAGGAGACCTTAGGCAAGTCTCCCTAACACTGCTCCTGCCTATAGAGTGCGTCCTAGTGGCTGCAGCTCTGGCGCTTTGAGTCCGCCAGGAGAAAAGCGCGATATAAGTGTTTGTCTCTGCCTTTTGTCTTTTATTCCTCAATTATGCAAACCCACCGTTGTTGCTGTTTTACAGCTACATCATCGCTCTGTCTCATCTCAATCACGTTTATTCTGGTGCTGTATTCATTCCATAACAAATATCTGTAATCGTGGCCACACACGATACAATAAAATGATCCTATTTTACAGCAATTCGATAAAAACGATCGGATCTCCCGAAAAAAAAACAATCGAAAGCTTTTTTTTCATTCGACTGAAAAATCCGATCGGATTTTCCGTTTTCTTCGATTTTTACTGATCCGGAATGCCAGATATTTTTCTTCAATCTTTCTGAAGATTGTATGGTGTGTGTTAGATTGTCTATTTATTAATATACACACCCAGCAATTTTGTCAGAGTTTCCAATAATTTTTATCATAATTGGGGAAAAATTGAACATATGTGTGTGGCACATTGGTCATGTTTTTGAAATGTTATAGTCAGTCAGAAAAATTGATTGCAATTCTTAAATTGAACAGATATTTAAAAAATTGCATGGTGTGTGGCCACCTTACGTCTACTGCTGCTCTATTTATTTATTTTAGTATTTATTTTAGCGCTGACATATTCCGCAGCACTGTACAGAGTATATTGTCTTGTCACGTAACTGTCCCCCGGAGGAGCTCACAATCTAATCCCTACCATAGTCCTATGCCTATGCATGTATCATGTAGTGTATGTATCATAGTCTAGGGCCAATTTAGGGGGAAGCCAATTAACTTATCTGTATGTTTTTGGGATATGGGAGGAAACCGGAGTGCCCAGAGGAAACCCACTCAGACTCAGGGAGAACATAAAAACTCCTTGCAGATGTTCACAGGGCTGGGATATGTTCCAGGGCCCCAGCGCTGCAAGGCGAGAGCGCTAACCACTACGCCACTGCACTGTTCTATAATCTTTCTTCCTTAATGCTTCCTCTTCTATTGCTTCCTTTTCTATGAATGCGAATCCGCTGCTGCTTTGTCTGTTATTACAAAACACACATTTGCCCTATAGGAGAGGACTAGTAATTAAAACTTAACTTTTATTAATAGTTATTCTAAAAAGGGTCTATTTTGCTAATATTTGAGGTCGAATGTGATAAATGGGTGGGAGGTAAGTATCACGCTCATAAAGGCCACCCTCCACTTCCCCACTAATAATTGTATAACTCTACACAACTCGACATGTTTCATTTCCTCAATTGGAAATTTCGTCAGGAGTGATAAGTGCCCAGTGCTAGAGTGCCATAGTGCTAAAATACAATTACATTATATACATCACATAACTAATACAACATCAGCAAAGTAACAGAGTATCGGCCGCAAACCTGCAGCCTGCTAAAGACCAACCCTTCAAGCTGCCCTTTTATAGTGTACTGATGCACCCAGGGGTTCTTGGGTAGGGCGGGTACATACACCGCCCCTCAAGTGGGTGTATTGGTTTAACTTGATTGGTCCTTTTTAAGGCTCCATCAAAAAATATAACCAATCCAAAGTCTGGCCATTGGAGTCAATGATATAGAAAAGTAGATAAAACAATACCTGTAAACCGTCCATTTCTATTCACCTTATTCTATAAACCAAGGATAAATCATTGCTGCCATTAGCAGGAGCCAACTCAGGGTAACAGAGATAGAAAACGCTTTCTCCGTATTTCCTGGCTTCCGATTGGTGGATTGGAGGGTGGGGGGCGTGGCGATGCCTAATACTGGGGAGCTGACGTCTGATCCCCACAGCCAATAGGCTGCCGTTTGTCTCCGTGGTCCGCTCGCAACAAGACGCCCATATCGGAAGCAGTGAATTATTCCACCAATCGGAAGCCAGGAAATATGGAGAAAGCGTTTTCTATCTTTGTTACCCTGAGTTGGCTCCTGCTAAAGGCAGCAATGAAATATTAGCAAAATAGATCCTTTTTAGAATAACTATTAATAAAAGTTAAGTTTCAATTACTAGTCCTCTCCTATAGGGCAAATGTGTGTTTTGTAATATTGAATCAGGTGTGTTTTTTGTCTGTTATTCCACGGTTCTCACTATGTTATTTCTCTTCCTCATTGTTTATCACTTTATCGGCTATCACTGTTACTGTGGTTGCGGAGAGAACAAGAGAAAAAGTAAGGCAACCGCTCTGAAACAAAGGAACACAGGGTAGTTAATATTAAAGTTTGCCGAAATGTACTCATTAGACGATCGGTCAAATGTAACTAATAGAATCAAGCAATTCATAGCCGCACATTAACTGAAACATATCCGATAATTGCGGCAGTAGAGATAATGAAACAAACCAAAGGCAACCGCTACTAAACTAAGAAACAACAGTTAGGTGTTGCATTGTCGATATTTAAAGAAAATCTGTATTGTTAATCACACAAAAGTAAACATACCAGTGCGTTAGGGGACATCTCCTATTACCCTCTGTCACAATTTCGCCGCTCCCCGCCGCGTTTAAAGTGGTTAAAAACAGTTTTAAAAAGTTTGTTTATAAACAAACAAAATGGCCACCAAAACAGGAAGTAGGTTGATGTACAGTATGTCCACACATAGAAAATACATCCATACACAAGCAGGCTGTATACAGCATTCCTTTTGAATCTCAAGAGATCATTTGTGTGTTTCTTTCCCCCTGCATCTCTCATGCACTGAAGTTTCAGGCTGCTCTTTTCTTCCTGCAAACAGCTTTGCCCTTGTCTGTAATTCCTCACTATGTGAAAGCCCAGCCAGCTCAGAGGAAGATTGTAATGATTGTGGGATATCTCCGTGTTCAGCGCACCAAGATGTGCGCTGACACTGCGGAGGTCCTCCACAAGCGTGTCAAGATACTAGAACCCAGCTTTTGGTGCAAGCACCAGTAGAGGGAAATTCCTGTCGGCAGATGGCGCTGGGGAGTGCAGAGGAACCAATCCTCTGTACCTCCACAAATGCCAGACAGGAATTTGTACGAAGCGCAGAACGCAATCGCAAGAGAAGTGATTGCGAATGAGAACGAGCAAAGGGACAGGTTGTATGTGTGTGCGCCAATCTAGTCGCCACCCCGCGACCGCGCACACACAACAGCAGATGGGAAACAGGAACGCAACCGCAAGAACGGCGATTGCCAGAAGTGACACAAGGCAGATCAGAACGGAATACGAGGTTAGCAAAGGCACAGCAAATAATACAATGAGGAGATACGGAAAATAATAAACGCTAGCTAACCGCGAACACCGCACTCATTCGCAACAGTGCACGCGGTTATGCGCGGTCTCCACGTGATAAGCACAATAGAGACAAGCAAGTGTGATCCAAGCAGGAACACAGATCAGAAAGATCCACAGCCGCTAACGCTAGCGGCTAGTGCAATCTAAACAAGACAGATCAGATGAGGTAGCTGGTAGCAACCGCTGCTCCAGCTTACACTCCAGGAACTCAGATCAGAAGGATCCACAGCCGCTACCGCTAGAGGCTAGTGCGATCCAAACAAGACAGAGCGATTCGCTATCAACCGCCGCTGGTGACAGCGCAATCGCGACAGACAAGACAGGACAGAATAGGCAGTACAAATTATACACAAACTGACTGCACTAACTAGGAATGCAAGGAGCACTCCCCAAGAATTAACTATACTAAGATAGCAGTGGCTGACACTCCAGGTGAGTCCAGCAGGAACAAACCTCTATGAGCAGCGAAGCATTGTGGGACACACATAGTACTTATAGTACACGCCTCCAATGAATGTGGCCAGGCATTTTGCATGACAACGTATGCAAATTCCTCAGCAAGCACAAGCTGCAAAACTGACAGAAGGTCTTCTTTCCAGAGTCCTGCAGCATGCAGACCTGAATAATGATCAAAAGGCTGCCTGCCTGCGCAGGCAGCTGAGCGGATCGTTACAAAGATTTATACAGCTTGCAAAAGATAAGAGAGAAGCTGCTCTAATCTAAATAACACACAGCAGTGTGCAGAGAGGGGCCAGGAGGGGGGAGATGCATCATAGAACCACAACACTGAAGAACTTGGCAGCATTCCAGACACAGGCTGACAAGTCTGACAAGTGAGAGGTAAGTTGATTTATTACAGAGATGGTGATAGCAGAAAGTGCTGCAGTAAGCCAGAACACATTAGAATAGCTTTTGGAACTTGTAGGATGATAAAAAACAGGATGCAATTTTTGTTACGGAGTCTCTTTAAGTTTGACGAAATCCGCGCCTATTTTAACTTGCGGCTTGATTAAATATACGCCCATCTGCAGCTGCCGATATACACTGCGGCCATCTGCCACTGTACACTCTCCGGTCCTCCCTACTTCCTGGTGGGCTCTGTACTTCCTGTTAGTGGTTCCCTGTTACTGACTGACCCAGAGGTGCACGCCGGCCTCCTTATCTCATTGGTAGCAAAATAATTATAACCCCATTGCTGATAGACTCTCGGAGTCGGGGAGCTGTGTGCCTCCTGACAGCTGCCCCCCTTATACACTCAGAGCTGCATATCAGTGTGACTATCAGCAGCAGCCCTGCCTGTGAGGTGCAGCCACGCTGGCATACAGCCTGCTCTAAGGGCACACAGCTCTGCGCTGCCCTGGGGGGTATGAGGAGGACAGTTTATTGGAATGTAGCAGGGGGTGATGCAGGGCTGGGTGTGGCATAAATCCATCTCACAGACAGCAGCACAGCGCTATGCTCTGCCTGCACACTGGTGCTCAGCAGGGCAGCCAGGCCTGGAATAGCTCTGCTACAGAAATCACACCCAGGAGCAGCAGAACATGCAGCAGCTGTGTCAGGTGCAGCTCCTGCCTTCTCTACCAGCCCAGCCACATCAGGATAGCAGCCAGTGCTCTGAGCTGTGGGTGTGGCCAAAGTCCTCTCTACTCCTCATTGGTAGCCCAGGAGAAGTGGGTGGGGCAATGCACAGTCTCTGATTCTTATTACAGGAGTGATAGCCTCCACACTGGTGGGATTTATTACCGCCATCTATAGGAAAACTTGTCACTCCAGGTTTATAAGACAAACTTCTTTAGTGATTTAGCAATATAAAATACTGACTGACGTGTGGTGATGAGTCTTCACTTGCCTTATTATCACCAGCATGATCTTAGTGTATTGTGGCCATTGCTTCTGTCTCATATGCAGCAAAGATATATAAGAGGAGAGAGATAAAGCTGTGCCAGTTGTGAAGTCATCTCTTCCATTCACAGATTCTGTCCTCTTTTTGTAATGAAAACAATCTCTATTATAGCAAAGCTGTATTCACCCTTTAAACCTCCCTGGCGTTTCCCCACGATTTCTGTGCAAAAAGTGATCTAATTAATTTTCATAACCTTGTCAAGCAGGGGTCTAGTATACAGTGCAGGGGAGTATTGAGGTGTATGCACATCAATATTGTTCACAGCAGGTTTTGTATTGAAGGGAGGTAAAAAGTGGCCACACATGAAACAATACAACAAGCACCAAACATTTGTAAAGCGCTTTCCTCCCATAGGGCCCAGCGCTCATAATAAATAGATTTCATTTTATTTGATTCCATAAAAACATAGAAGTACAAAAAAAAAAATTGAATAGTTTTTTTTTTTTTTGTATTTGAGTGAGAAATCTGATCGAATTTCCCATTTTTATCAATGGAAGACGATTGGGATTGGCTGATTTTTCTGGTCAATTTTTATGAAAATTGAATGGTGTGGGATAGATTGTAATTTTCTTGCTTTATAGGCCCGAGCAATTGTTTCAATTTTAAAATACTTTTTTTCATAATTGTGGAAAAATTGAACATGTGTGAGTTACATTGGTCAGATTGTTACAATCTATCAGAAAAAAAAGTATTTTTCGAATTGAAAATAAATATAAAGAATTGTATCATGTGTGGCCACCTGAAGAGATCTCTTATTTTGGAAGCAGGCAGATAACTGTAGAGCGGATAGTATCTGTGCATGAGAGACCTGTTGCTACAGTCTAAGAATGTTGTCACCCCTCTTCCCCACACATCCTCCCCTGTGTGCTTACTGCAATCTCCAATAGAGAGTCACTCACATTGGGCCAAACTATGAGAGACACACAAGGAAGGTATATAATCCAAGCTGCAGAGATTATTACAAACAAACACAGAACATTTATATCGCGCTTTTCTCCTGGCGGACTCAAAGCGCCAGAGCTGCAGCCACTAGGACACGCTCTATAGGCAGTAGCAGTGTTAGGGAGACTTGCCAAAGGTCTCCTACTGAATAGGTGCTGGCTTACTGAACAGGCAGAGCCGAGGTTCGAACCCTGGTCTCCTGTGTCAGAGGCTGAGTCCTTAACCATTACTCCATGCAGCCACCACATTATTAATCAGCACTAATTAGTACAGGCAGTCTCTGACATTTCCATGGAGACGGCTGCCATGTCAGATGTATGCATGTGCAAGTAATTTTATGGCATGTGCACCATTTCATCTTTTTTCATAATTTTTCTGGTAGAGTGACAATATATTTCAGTGACGGGCCTCATCCATACATTGTTTTTGTTTTTTCTCTAAATACATGCACCCTCCCCATCTCCCATTGTGATGTGTTATATAGATCTACTCTTTATGCACATTTGCAGCACACACATAAAAGCATGGCGTCTTTGCCCTTCCCGCTCCTAGTACCTCTGGAAGCTGTGAGTAAGCATTCTTATTAAGCGAGACGGCTGTTAGCTGTTTGGAACTGCCACCCCCTCTACCTCACCCACTGGCCTGTGTATCCCACAATGCACCTGTAACTTTCCAGCACAGGCTGCTGCTCTCCATCGCCACCTTTCTGTCACTGCAAATTACAGCAATCCGGCTTCCCATCCAGAGGAGCACAGCAGTGCCGGGGCCACATTCAGGTTACATATTTACATAGTTATTTGGGTTGAAAAAAGACATACCAGAAAACAAAGTACACCAGCCTGCTCCCTCACATATCCTTGTTGATCCAGAGAAAGGCGAAAAACCCTTACAAGGCATGGTCCAATTAGCACCAAAAGGGAAAAATTCCTTCCCGACTCCAGATGGCAATCAGATAACATCCATGGATCAACATCACCGGGAATTACCTAGTAATTGTAGCCATGGATGTCTTTCAACGCAAGGAAAGCATCTAAGCCCCCTTTAAATGCAGGTATAGAACTTGCCATAACTACTTTCTGTAGCAATGCATTCCACATCTTAATCACTCTTACTGTAAAGAACCTTTCACAGGTGTTGTACCTGACATGTTTGTGATGCCTACTACATGCCCCATTTTCCAGTTACATTTTCACATACAATGTGGTCCGCAGTTATAAGACCATGTTTCAGATTTTGGCCCCTTATGTCCCTGATATCTGCGCTCCCAACGAGAACCAACCTCCTTTTGTAAACAAAGTCCTCTCTATAGCAAAAAAATATCTAAAAGGGAGGTCTGATTCCACTGGGAGACTTTATGCCATTGTAGAGTGAAATCTGGGAACTTCTAACCCTAAAGGCCGGAGCCCACTAATGCAGTTATATCTGCTTCTGTCCGCTTTTCTGCATCTGTAACATTGATGTGTAACTGAAAAGCGGACACACAACTGCATCAGTGGGCTCAGGCCGTAAATGAGTGTCTCCCAAGCTATTACAGAGATGACTGTGGGCAGAGGAGTTCTATGACTCATGGTGATGCCTCCATGGGAGAGAAAACGCTATCCAATGTTATCCTCATACCCACAGCACTTACTCACACACAGACAGGATTTTACTAGATAAAGTTCTCCTCCAGTTAGCAACCAACGCTCCTGTAGGGAGTATATTGTGGTCAGACCATTATCTATAATGCTGAGAGACAAGATGAGAGTAATCTATTCTCTCCATGTAGAGTGCAGGGATCATTGGTGAATAACCCGGTTACAGCAAAATAATTGTATCATGCTATAAAAGACAGCGCTAGTCTAGTTTAGGGAACCCAGCGGGAATCCCCATAGATTAGGGCTGCACAATGAAGCTAATTTCTGCAGCCGGATACATTTAATGAAATAAAAATTATATACACATGTAGGTGACAAATTACACTGACTAATGGTGGCCACTAATGATCCAATCTTTTTCATCCAATCTTACCAAATCTATGTAGTATAAGGGTAAATTGAGTAAATCTACTGAATGGATACTTCAGGCAGTTACCTTATATTACATAGAAATGGTAAGATTGGATGTAAAAGATTGGATCATTAGTGTCCACCTTAACTCTGTGTTATATTGTAGAAAAATGCTCATATTTGCACTGTACGAGTTCCTGGAGTTCTCTCTCCGGCGGCCATCTTCCCTCATTGCTCTGCCTCCTGCTTGGAGGCTTTCTATCTGTTCTCCCTTTCTCCTAAAGGACAACTGTAATGAGAGGTATATGGAGGCTGCCATATTTATTTCCTTTTAAACAATACCAGTTGCCTGGCAGCCCTGCTGATCTATTTGGCTGCAGTAGTGTCTGAATCACAACAGAAACAAGCATGCAGCTAATCTTGTCAAATCTGACAATGTCAGAAACACTTCATATGCTGCATGCTTGTTCAGGGGCTATGGCTAAAAGTATTAGAGGCAGAGGATCAGGAGGACAGCCAGAAAACTGGTATTGTTTAAAAAGAAATAAATATTGCAGCCTCCATATACCTCTCGTTACAGTTGTCCTTTAAAGAAATGTGGAGAAAAAGAATATAGCGCTAAAGACATCGCCAATAGGAATGCTAATATTATTCACCCCTGTATAGCCTGAGAGAAGACCGATCTGTTACACAACATACTCCATTTACCATTACCTGCTTCATAAGCAAAATTCACTCACCTACCATATATCCTCGAATATAAGTCGACCTTGAGAACGAGTTGACGCCAATATTTTACCCTCTTAAGTTGGATTTTTTGTTGACTCAAGTATAAGTCTACCCAGTAAAATTAATGGCTGCACTTGAGGACCAGGAAGAATTAACAGCTGCACTTGGGGACCAGGAGGGGTTAATGACTGCACTGCCCACAGTATTGCAGCCATTAACCCCTCCTGTCCCTAAAGTGCAGCTAATATCTCCTCCAGGCCCCCAAGTGTAGCAATTATTCACTCCCCTTCCTGCAGCCCCGTATTTTCCCCCTGCTCTTTTCCTTGTAATTGTTGTTGCCAGGATTTTAAAGAGACACTGAAGCGAAAAAAAAAAAAATATGATATAGTGAATTGGTTGTGTACTATGAATAATTACTAGAAGATTAGCAGCAAAGAAAATATTCTCATACTTTTATTTTCAGGTATATAGTGTTTTTTCTAACATTGCATCATTCTATATTATGTGCAGATTACACAACACTCAGCACTCAAAATGAGTCTTTCAGAGCAGTCTGTGAAGTAATGACTTCTCCTCTAGCAGATAAAAAGAAAACAGTTCACTTACAGTTTAGATAATAAAAGTCAGATAACAGCCCTCTCCACGACTAACTTAGTCGTAGAGATTAATGGCTTTTTTGCATAGAGATAACAACTGGAGTTTCTTAGCTCTTCCTGTACTGGAAACAATTAGACTGATGTATCTGATCTTAATGTTTTATTTCTTAGCTGTACTACACATACAAATCATAATATCATAATTTTTTTTTCGCTTCAGTGTCTCTTTAAGACCTGTGTTTTGCAAATGGGAATGTCAAACAGTACACACAATACTCAGTGTTGCCCGTGACCCCTATACTTTTATTTAGTGAGTGAGACCTGAATTTCTAGACGTATAGGGGTCCATTCATAAAGCATTACCACATGTGGTAATGCTGAATACTGCTGACTTTATTGAGCACTTAAAAAAATGTCAATTCATAAAAGCAGTTACCACATGAAAAGCTGTAAATTACCGACTTGTGCTGTAAACACCTCCAGCACCTGTCAGTAAATGTCAATTCATAAAGATTAGAGCAGGCGGTAATGGCATGGAGAATACTGCCTGCTTTGAAGAGGTGATAAGGGAGCGATAAGAGCAAAGTTAATGGAGACAGATCTCCCAGGCAGCAGCTGCGAGAGCGGAACAAACAAGGCTGCCCGGAATATCCCAGGCTGTGTTTTTTAACCTCTTGGGTACCTGTCTTCAGATGTGTATTTCATATGAGAAAGCCTGCATGTGTAAAATTTCTTGAAGTTCTTCTAAGCTGTGGCAATTAAATAGATTGTTTAGAAAGACTAAAGACAATTTCGGAGCAGATTCAGGGCAAGCAGAGGCAGTATAACAAAAAATGCACATCCAAGGGCCCATTTCCACTAGTGTTTTCTGCATGCAGATTTGTATAACCAATACAAGTAAATGGGCCTGTTTCCACTTGCAGGAAATCTGTGTGGTTTGCTGTGCAAAAAAAAAAACTGCACAGCAGAACCATCAGAATTCGCTTGCCGCACACAAGCAATTCGCCGCTAATGTAATTAATAGGAAAATCGTAAGCGTTTTAGTCTTGCGATTTTTCGTGTGTTTTTTCATGCATTTTCGCTTAAAACCCCATGTCAATGCTTACCGGCATTGACATGGTTAAAACTGCATAGCGCTAACCGCGATCGTTTTCACATGAAAAAATGCATGCAAACGGGAACGAATCTGCGGTTGCGGATATGTTCACACATTTTCCACACCGGAATCGCGCCGCTGTAGTGGAAACGAGCTCTAAAGGGAAGTTGGGGATGTCTCTTTTATTGTAATGCTGTCTCTGCACGGAGAACAGCAAATGTATCAACTCAGCCAGCTCCTCTTCTCATGTTACCAACATGTGCTTGGAAGAACAAAGAGAAATCGAGAGCCTGATATGGTGTAGTATTGTTAAGTTGGTTGTGGTTTAAAGCAAAATATTAAGAAATACTCACAAACATGGGTTACCCATAGGCAACCACTTCCAGTGCAGGTGGGGAGTATTAGAACCTGACCCCACTCAGGTTATTAAGATGTCGCTCTCTGTAGATAGGAAACGGGGAAGTACCCCTCCACCGAGGGTGGACTCAAGATTTCAGCAAGGCTTAGTGTACAGAGGTGCCAGAGTAAACGTTTTTTGTATTGATATATTGTGACTCAATTGAGTTCTATATTTTTGAGGGAGGTAAGTCCACCTGAACATCCCCCTCTTTTAGACGGTTTTTAAACATTTTTATTCTACTCTGGCGCCTCTGTACACCAAGCCTTGCTGAAATCATGTTACCAACACTTTAGTTCGGTAAAACACCACATTTCTACCGCACCTGTGAAGATTTTTATGAATTAGCACACAGAAGGCTAAAATACAGAATGCAGTATTTTCTCAACGAGATTTTTTTTTACCGCAAAGCCGTTTATGAATTGACCCTTAAGTCGAGTATATACGATACATCTAAAAAGGAGGATCTAGATCAACTCAATGCTAACATTTCTGTTACAGAAGTTTCCCAAGTCATCAGACAATTACAGTACAAAAATCACCAGGGCCAGTTAGTTTTTTCAATGAATGTTATAAAAAAAATCTCAGTCAGTGTGTATATGACGCTATATTGGTATGGAGAGCTCTTATTGTGACGCTACCAAACTAATAGTAGAAATTGATTTTTTTCACTAATTGCTAAAGAATAAACAATGTATTGCCCCAGAACACTGTGTAAATAATAGACCAGGGCCCCATGTGATGCATAGCTCCGCCTTCTTGCAGAAAATGGCCTCCTGTCTTTTTTTACATCAGGTATAGAAAAGGCCAAGAATTTTTCCTGCAAAGGAGGTGGAGTTATGCGCTGGAATCCGTCTCAAATGGGGTTCTGGGAAAGTCTTATTACTGCACAATGTGCTGGGGCAGTATAACGCTTATTCATTAGCACACCTAACATTGCCAGAGGCGCTCTTTAAAGGGACCCTGAGCAGCCATTGAAAATGAAATTGGTACTTACCGGGGGCTTCCTCCAGCGCACCATAGACCACAAGGTCCCCCGGCATCCTCCTGGCTCCTCTCCCGGTCCCGGCTCTGTTATGGCACAAAGTCATTAGGCCTGCTTCCCTCTTTGCTCATTTGTGACATTATGCCGGCCAGCTACGTGTCATTATGCCTCTCGGTGTGAAAGTCCTGCACATGTGCGGCTCTCTAATATTGAACCGCGCAGACGCAGGACTCTCATGCCCGCCAGCATGATGACACATAGCAGGCCGACATGATGTCGCAAACGAGCAAAGCGGGAAGCCATCCTGATGACTTCAGGCTGAAGTTGTGCCATAACGGAGCCGGGACCGGGAGAGGAGCCAGGAGGACGCCGGGGGACCTCATGGCCATTGGTGGGCTGGAGGAAGCCCCAGGTAAGTGCCAATTTCATTTTTAATGACTGCTCAGGGTCCCTGTAAAGGTTTCTGATAGCATCCATTAATACTGAGTTTCATTAACCTCCTGTGTGCCCCAGTCTGATGTCAGTGGTATGGTCACCTGATATTGGTTTTGTTTTTCAAACTTTTTTTTTCCCCTCTGAGGTTAGGCGTTGTGATCTTATGATGAATCTGTGGCAAATTGCCAAAGTCTTTGCAGCACTGCCGGACCTAATGAGAACTAAGTTTAGTCATGATTAGAGATGGCCGAATGGTTCGCATGCGAACGTGAACACATAAACTTCTGTGGTTCGCGGGTGAACGCGAACTTTATGCGAGTTCGACCCGCCCCCTATACTACATCATTAGGGTCAACTTTGACCTTCTACATCACAGTCAGCAGGCACATGGTAGCCAATCAGGCTACACTCCCTCCTGGAGCACCCCCCCACTTATAAAAGGCAGGTATCGCCGGCCATTACACTCACTCGTGTGCCTGCAGTAATTAGAGAAGGGAGAGGAACCTGCTGTAGACATAGGGAAAGCTTACTTAGGCTCTTGTTAGGCTTCTTAGCTTGCTCCTTCCTGATACTTATTGCTAAAAAGCACCCCTCAACAGCTCTTTTGAGACCTAATGTTGTTCTTGTGATCTCTTTTTTTTTTTTTTTTTTGTGGCCCACTGACACTTGCATATACAGCCCTGTCAGTCAGTCGCAGCTGGCCCTTGGCCCCTTGCTAACTCTTACTGTGCCACTGACAGGCCCAGCACATTCAGTGACTACCTGTTCACGGTACCTGTGTGTGTGTGTGTGACAGCTGCACATTAGTAATACCAATCCCTGCATACCTGTGTGCAGTGCACCTACATACGTGACCGCACGCAGTGTTATATACTAGTCACTGCACCTGTTCACGGTACCTGTGTGTGTGTAACAGCTGCACATTTGTAATACCAATCACTGCATACCTGTTCAGGGTACCTGTGTGTGTGACAGCTGCACATTTGTAAAACCAGTCACTGCATACCTGTTCACTGCACCTGTGTGACCGCACGCTGCTTTATATACCAGTCCGTGCATACCTGTTAACTGCACCTGTGTAACCGCACATTGTTGTACCAGCAGTCAATGCAACCTGTTCACTGCACCTGTGTAACCGCACATTGTATTAGTCAAGTCAGTGCATACCTTTCACTTCATCCCCCTCCCAATATGGACAAAACAAGAGGCAGAGGCAGGCCACCCGGCAGGTCTGTTTGAGGTCGCGCTGTCGTGAGTTCGTGCGGCCCTCGACCAAAGTACAGTGTTCAGAAGGCTGCCATCAACCCCCAATATTGTCATCACGTAGTTGACTATTTAACACAGAACACCTCATCTTCCTCAGCTTCCGCACGGAAGCGTGACATATCTTCCCAGGGCTCAGTGCCATCATCCCAGGGCTCAGCAGCTTAAACTATTTTTTGTGTGTATGCCTCAGATGAGAGCAATGCCATCTGTACTCTCTGCCACCGAAAATTGAGCCGTGGAAAGAACAAGACCCGCGTAGGGACAACTACCTTACGAAGGCACATGATTACAAAGCACAAACTGCAATGGGTTTACCACCTGAGGAAAAGCAGCACACAAAAGCAAAGCCACACACAGCAGTGGAAGATACCATCACGCAATTATTTCTCAAAAAAGGAGATACCCAAACTGTACCGTGATGTTGAAAGGCATGTGGTGTTATCTCTGGCACACGGCGCTGGGTCAAGGGTCCATCTGACCGCGTGGTCTGCAAAGCACGGTCCAGCCTGCCCGAAGACTAAGTCAGTCCCCACACACAGCATCTCTGCCTGCACGCCATGTGACTGGCTGCCTGCCCCAAGACTAAGTCGGTTCCCACTAGGGGCTTAGCAATAAGGGTTGCAGAGGTTGCGACTGCATCGGGGCCCTTGGGCCAGAGGGGCCCCGAGGGGCCTTCCCTCAACTGCAGTATTAGCTCTCTATTGGTCATGTGCTCATAATAATCACTTCTATAGATGCTTTAAATAGTGGTAATTATTAACAAGCTTTTCCCCATTCCCTTCTTGCACCTTCTTGCACTGTAATTCCCATTGGCAGGTTTTTGGCGATTAATTACTATGTATAGAGTGCTTGGGGGGCCCTATTGTAAAACTTACATCGGGGCCCATAGCTCCTTAGCTATGCCACTGGTTCCCACACAGCATCTCTGCCTGCAGGCCGCTTGACTGCCTTCTCCGCCACCACCAACAGGGTCCAGGACTCCAGGCGGATTCCTGAATTTTTAAGGCCGCTATGATAATTTTTCTGGTGCGTGTACATGCCTGCCCAATTTTTCTGGCTGCACTGTGGCTGCAACAACAAAACAAAAGGCATGTACATGTGCCAATTCCCCTTCGTGATCGTTACCTTGCCACGGTGAAGGGGCTTGCGTATCACAATGAAGCAATGACCGCCATGATATATGAGTGTCTCGGGTGGGGGGGGGGGGGGGGGTTGGGGGTCACTACACAAAACAGCTGTTTGCAGTGCGTTACACAGTGAGTTTGGTCTGTCAGTGTGAAGCAGTACACTAATTACACTGCCTGATTGATGTATACACATGCAAGATGTTTTAAAGCACTTTAGGCCTCCAATTTAGGATGCAATGTGATTTCTGCCCTTAAAACGCTGCTGTGCGTCAAATCCTGATTTTTCCCAGGGACTTTCGGCGTGTATCCCACTCCGCCATGCCCCCCTCCAGGTGTTAGACCCCGTGAAACATCTTTTCCATCACTTTTCTGGCCATCATAAATGTTTCTAGTTTTCAAAGTTCGCCTCCCCTTTGAAGTGTATTGCGGTTCGCGAACGTTCGCGCGAACCGAACTTTTGTGGCGGTTCGCGAACCGAAAATCATAGGTCCGTGCCATCTCTAGTCATGATGCAGTTCTGCCCGTATAGTAGACTGGTGGTGTGATGTGTAGGTAATTCAGGGTAACACAGAGACCAGTGCATGGATTGCAGACACTATTGTAGACCTGATTTGTTCAGATGCAATGTAACTCAGTGAAGCAGATGGCCACGAGGACAGGGGAGCTCTCAGGGTCTCTGTAATGATCAGTGTAACACAGAGATGATCTGATTACCTGCAGTATCACTGGGAATACAGATATATACCCGATTATAGATGATCTGCAGTATCACCGATAATCAGATATACAAGCTAACCTCTGGACACCTGAGATGAGTAGGAGTTTTTGGTGTGTAATAGTAATACAAGAGGACTAGGCCTCAGTACAGTAAGGAGCACTGTACTACTTCCTTCCGTGGACCAGAAATCTCCCGGGAGGAGGAGTCAGGTTGAGGGTAGGAAGGACAGCCCGTGAGTGACACTCAGGCGGAAGTGCCACTACCAGGACTGGGAACCGCCTCTAACAGTAAGGTCGGTTCTCGAGGTCGGACAAGCCAGGTCGTAAACACACAGACAGACAAGGTACAGATTCAGGAGACAGGAGCGGAGTCTAAAGTACAGGCAGGGTCGGCAACAGGGTATCAGAAATAGCAAGGTACGAGATCAGAGTTCAGAAGAATGGTCAGACAGGCAAATAGGTCATAACAGATAATCACAATCAAACTAGTACTTTAAACTATCAACAGAATCTAGCTAAGTGTAGGATTACAGCTCCAGCTGGTCCCGGCACACTTTAGGATCTGACTCAGGTCTGAGTGCTACCACTATGTGATCGCAACGCCAGACAACCAGCAACTGAACAGCCAGCAGTATATATACCAGAACACTCTCCAGGCCCCTCCCTAAGTGCTGGACCAATGAGAGGTGTGAAAATTGTCAGCTGACCAGCCTGGTCAGCTGACTCACTTCTGGCTGTCATATAAGCTCTGCCTCTGTGCGCGCGCGCGCGTGTCATTCTGAATCTTGGTGGACTATCAGTCCCAGCCACACCAGTACTGTCTTGCAATGTGCCTGTTGAGCTGTGCGCAGGGTTGGTCGCACCGCCCTCAGTGGCGGCGGCCTCCCCGCGCTGGATCAGTGTATCTGTGACAGACCCATGCGCGCTAACCGCCGCATCCAACGCGGCAGTTTTTCCGCGTTCCGCCACGCCATGCGCGGAAAGAGCCGCCTCCCGCTGACTTCCAGCAGCGGCTCTTCCGCGTTTCCTTACAGTCTCACACTAATCCCCATCAGGCATGGAGCGAGACATTATAAAGTCTGTCCTCCTCCTACTTCTCTCAGGTATTTATTTTGGTAGCTGTATTCATGAAAATTCAATGAAAACAGTCCCCTTCTCAGTCCCTGGACAAGGCAGCCTGGCATGGAACTTGTCACAGACCCAGCTACTCTCCTGCTGGCCTATGTGGCTATTTGGCACTATTGTATACTGCAGAGCGTACGAGAGAGAACGGCGCCGGAGACTTGGACGCAGGACACAGCCAGTATATGGTTGATCCTGCTGCCGCACAAGTCCGGGCCGTGTTAATTACTATTCCCCCTCCAGGCCGACATGGATAGTGGGGGAATGAAATAATTCGTCCTCCAGCAATTGCTGGAAGCCGAATTATTGTTTTAAAAGCAACTTCAGATCCGTCTTCTGACGGCGCTGAAGTTACTGCGCCTGCGATAGCCGTAGTTCCTATTACGGCCTATGGTGGCGCCGGCTGCGCCCAAGTGTCCAGCGCTGGATTTACCGTGTTCGACTGCAGATGCTAGGGGTGCTGTTACCAGCAATCACCAGTGGTTTCCCAACCTCGGGACACCTCTTCCTCCAACTCTCCCACTGTGGCCTCTGCTGGTTTTACTGCCATGTGACAGGTGAGTGTAGAGAGAGAGCAAGTTATTCAGCTTATCCGGGACCCGGGGATTGGTACTGGACCTTCCGGACGGTGGTGCAGGATGTACTGCAGTACAGGGGATCAGTATAGGCAGCTGTGGAGAGGGATTACAGCATATCTCCAGAGTTCCATGGAGGAGTTCTGTTATATGCTAATTACCAGTAGACCTAAGCCTGTTTAAAAATGGGCTCTACGTCTCTCTCTCCCCGCTGCCACCACCGCATGTCAGTGTGTATGCGCGTGCACCCGCCTGCCACACGTGCGCACACATCCGCCCACGCACATGCCTACCTGGCTCCCTGGCCCCGACGTCCTGTCCCAACGGCTGTCCGTGCGGCACATGCACAGTAGCACAAACACACGGACAAATAGGGACAGGAGTGTACGCAGGGACTTTTATTATATAGGATTACACAGTCCGACATCATGCTCTGCCCCCTTATATGCTAATTATGACACTGTCTGTTGATGTTGTGATGCAGCATTCTGGTGGACTATAATAGTATATATGGCTCCTGGGAGGTGGAATAACGCATTGATGGAGCGCACTGTGATATTTCAGCTTCTAAAATCATTACTGAAGAAGTATGAACATTCCCTGCAGTCCTTATGAGAGGAAGCCAACAACGTCCAATGTTGGTTGTGGCGCTCAAACTAAAGATGTCTAGTAATGGTGCAATTTTTAGTGAATGATCGTTTTTGTGAACACATCATTCTTATGAAATGAAAATGTAATTAAAAAAAAAAATTCTTGAGATCTGAATGATCTCACCAAAAAAAAACAATCGCTCGCTAAAAATGGCACCGTTAATGGGCACCTTTACAGCACACTCAGTGATGTCATGGAGGGTCAGAACCAGCAGCATTCTTGTAGAGAATCACTGTCTTGATACATTTGGGGATACTTGTGCTTGCCAGAACTTGCATTGTATAGTGGAAACAACTAACTGTCCCTCAGAGGCGGGTCCGGTTCTAGACCTTTTGCTCCCTGAGGCAAACTTGTGAGCATGTGCCTACTCAGAGGGGCTCACAATCTAATCCCCATCATAGTCCATCATACAGGGCTGTGGAGTTGGTACAAAAATCATCCGACTCCAACTCTGACTCCTCTAATTTGCATATAACAATTTTGTTTATTGAAAGTATGTAATGTAAAAGGCGTTTCATCACTACTGAAGCTTAGCAATTTTAAGCTATAGATTTAAAATGGCATCTGCTTTTGGGAACAAAACAAATCTCCGGGTCAGGAAGCTGACACTCTATCCTGACAGCCATCCCGGCCTGACATTGCCAATGTGAATTCCCCGACATGTTGTTTGTATAATAAGATTTACCAGAGCCCCATATCTGCCGGGTTCCAGCGTGTGGCCACGTCACCAGGAAGAAAAACCTCTACCTATATCATATACAGAAAACGCTTAGGCCATTGTCTGCAAGGGGACAGATCTCTACACCAGAACCCGGCTGATACGGCTTACAGTGAATCTTATTAAACAGCCAATGTGTCCCAGCATTCTAACTTTTAATCATTAGTGTACCGCTGTGTTTTATGTACATCAGAGATGCACTATAAAGAGACACTGAAGTCTCAAAAAAACTCATTTTTTACTTCCTGATGAAGGGGTCCGCCCGAAACATGTAGTGTACTGTCTGCTTCAATACAGCTTGTTGCTGCACACAGCTCTTGAGTGCCGTGTCTTCCCTTTTGTTGCCTGTTCCCTGGCAGGTGTGGTGTACCTGCATGACACTGAGCACCGGCTGGCCGACTTATTGTTGGTTATACCCGAGGTGAGGTGATTTCCCCTTTTTTCTGTCATTCTTTACTTCAGAGCCTTGTTTAGCATTAATGCCCTACCTGAAACTCTGCATCCCCGCGGCTGAACTCACAATTAAAACCCCCGAAATTACCGGGGGAAGATTTGGGGATTACTTCCGTGTAGAGTCAGAGCTTTGGGCTGTAGCTCTGCCTCTGCTTCTGTCAATCTGCGCTGATCGCCGCCTCTCCCCGCCCCTCTGTCTTTTTTCTCTGAGAGGGGCGGAGAGAGGCGGGGGAGAGGCAGTGATCAGCGCAGATTGATTGGACTGGAGGCAGAGCTACAGCACAAAGCTCTGCCTCCCCGGGTAGCAAAATCCACAACTTTGAAAGTCGTGGATTTTTGCCCCGGGATTTTGGGGGTTTTAATTGCGAGTTCAGCCGCGGGGATGCAGCGTTTCAGGTAGGGCATTCATGCTAAACAAGTCTCTGAAGTAAAAACAGGGTATTTTTGAGGCTTCATAGTCTCTTTAAAGGGGAACTGAAGTAAGAGGTATACGGAGGCTGCCATATTTATTTCCTTTTAGGCAATACCAGTTGCCTGGCAGCCCTGCTGATCCTCTGCCTCTAATACTATTAGCCATAGCCCCTGAACAAGCATGCAGCAGATCAAGTGTTTCAGACTTTAAAGTCAGATCTGACAAGACTAGCTGCATGCTTGTTTCTGGTGTTATTCAGATACTACTGCAGAGAAATAGACCAGCAGGGCTGCCAGGCAACTGGTATTGATTAAAAGGAAATAAATATGGCAGCCTCCGTATACCTCTTACTTCAGTTCCCCTTTAAGTTTAGAATACAGCTGCTGAGAAGCTGTTTAATAGAAATCAAAACTGGCCCTTGGTAAGAGTCCATGCAGAGGGGTCAGACAGGAACAAAGAACATCCATAAGTCCGGGGGCAATCTAATGTAATGGTGCCCATACATGCTACAATTATTAAATTTTTTGCAATTAGATTATTTTGTTTGATTATTCCATCAGACCAAATATAAATATTTTTCCAACATGTCCAATCGGATTTAAAAAAATAAATAAATAATTGTTCGGGTTTTTTTATTGAAAAAAAAAGATTGTTTTTGATTTTCATTCGATTCGATCGTTTTGGTCATATAAACGGGAAAATCGAAAGTTTTTATCGTACCATGTATGGGCACCATAAGAGTGATGTCCAAGTACTTTGCTGGGAAACAAGGGGATTCTTGCACTACTACACTTTGTTCATGCACAATCTGAACAGGTGATAGACACACCTCTGCGATCCGTGTGCACAACCAGGAGCGTAACTAGAAATCACTAAGTGCCACATGCTACTTCCTGATAAACAGGAAGTAGCGTCAGACGCTTAGAGAGCGGACCTCAGCGGTGAAACGCATGGAGGTAGGTCAATGGTCCCGCCCACTGCTGCTGCCATGTGCCATCTATTAATGCTGGAGGGGGAGAGCCTGAGGTGAGGGGGGGAGGGGACCCCTCCCTGCCAATATAGGTGGCCAATGCTCTCCCCTCATGCTGCGACCCCTACTGCCCCCCCCCCCTCAAAACGGCCCTGGGCGTGCCCCAGAGCCCTTATGCCATTGGGCCTGATTCACAAAGCGGTGCTAACAGTTAGCACGCTGGTGAAAAGCCCTTTATCACGCCTAAACTCAGTTTAGGCATTATAAGTTTAGGGGCCTGATTCACAAAGCGGTGCAAAGTGTTTGCACGTGAGTGAAAACCCCTTTATCACGCCTAAACTCAGTTTAGGCATGATAAGAAGAAACTTCGCGCGAAGCTCCCATTAAGCCCTATGGGACTTTGCGCGCGCGCTTACGCGCGGTAGCTTCGCGCGAGTTAGAGCACAAAGCGGTGATAACTTTGCTAGTGCAAAGGTTATCACGCCTAAAGTCTTTTAGGCGTGATAACTGAGTTATCACCGCTTTGTGAATCAAGCCCTAGGTGTGATAAGTTTAGGCGTGATAAGTTTAGGCGTGATAAGTTTAGGTGTGATAAGTTTAGGTGTGATAACTATAGCACCAACTGGGTTAGCACCGCAGTGCACAGCTGATCAAAAGTTTTGCGCTAGCAAAGTCTGGTGCACTTCGCATAGAGTTTAATGGCGCTGCTTTGCGTGCGGGACTTTGCGCGCAATCTAAACTTATCATGCCTAAACTTATCACACCTAAACTGGCTTTTCACCAGCGTGGTGCAATGTTTATCACGCCTTGGGCTTGATTCAGAAAGCGGTGCTAACCTACTTAGCACGTCTAAAGTCTTTAGACGTGCTAACCAGGGTGCTAAGTAGGTTAGCACCAGATTTCTCAATCAGATCGCGCACAAAGCTTTGTGCGCAAAGTTTTGCGCGCGCAAAGTCCTATGCGCGCGCTAAGTTACATAGGCTTTAATGGGCACTTTGTGCAGAGCGCCCTGCGCTCTGTGCAGTGCGCGCGTAAAGTTTTATGCGCGTAAAGCTTTACGCGCATAAAGTTTTACGCGCAAAAAGCTCGTTTAGACGTGCTAAAGGGGTTTTCACAGGCGTGCTAACAGTTAGCACCGCTTTGTGAATCAAGCCCCTAAAGTCTCTAACTGGGTTAACACCGCTTTGTGAATCGAGCCCATTGTGCACAACATTTTCAGTGAATTCACTACAGCTCTGCAGGGAGTGCACATGTACTACTGTGTAACTTCATTCCTAGTCACTAAACCCAAACTCTATAACATTTTATAACATATCAAATTAAATGATTTTATGAGCAAAGGGAAAAGAACAAGTCATATTTTTCTTTTAGTTACATTATTTATTAGTAGTCGGAGTCTGCACAGTTTTTTCCAAATCTGACTCCAGGTTCCCAAAAATGACTCCAACTCCATGACTGCGACTCCAACTTCACAGCCCCGCTATCATAGTCTAGGGCCAATTTAGGGGGGGAAGCCAAATAACTTGTGTGTATGTGTGTGGAAACCATAGTGCCTGGAGGAAACCCACGCAGGCACGGGGAGAACATGCAAACTCCATGCAGATAGTGCTTTATTGAATACGGCACATTGTACATTAAGGACCTTTGTTGTATACAGGGCTGTCAGCACTGCTCCAGGGCAGGCCAGTGCACAGCACATTATTGGTAGATGGATGAGTTGCCATTTACAATAATGAATTATAGCAGCAGCACACTGAGCTGCAACATAAAAGACTGAGCATTGTGTTACACTAACATACAACACAAAGCCCCAGTGTGACCCCAACACACATCCTGTACAGAGGCTGATCACATGACCCATCCTCAGGACTAACACTAACACACAACACAAAGCCACAGTGTGACCCCAACACACATCCTCTACAGATCCTGATCACATGACCCATCCTCAGGGCTAACACACAACATAAAGCACCAGTGTGACCCCAACACACATCCTGTACAGAGCCTGATCACATGACCCATCTTCAGGACTAAAGGTGCCCATACACTCGTCAGATTGGCAGCAGATAGATAAGAAATGCATCTGATGATCTATCTGATGCGTTTTTAGAACATTTTTTACCAGGATAGAATTCCAATAGATTTCAGTTTGAAATCTATTGAAATTCGATCTGATGGCATTTTTTTGCCATCAGATTTCCATTAAGGCCAATGCAAACTGATAAGCAATCTCATCAGATCGACCTAAATTTTCCACCCTGCCAGTTCGATGGAAATCCATCGAAATCCATTGAAATCGGCCATCGATCGGTCGGTTGGCCAACCGATTTGCAAACGATCAATCGATCGATCGATCGGGATCGATCGGTCGGCCAGAAAATCGGCTGAGTGTATGGGCCCCTTAACACACAACACAAAGCCCCAGTGTGACCCCAACACACACATCGGGCCTGATTCACAAAGCGGTGCTAACAGTTAGCACCCTGGTGAAAAGCCCTTTATCATGCCTAAACTCAGTTTAGGCATGATAAGTTTAGGTGTGATAAGTTTAGGTGTGATAAGTTTAGGCATGATAAGTTTAGGTTTGATAAGTTTAGGCATGATAAGTTTAAGCGCCAACTGCGTTAGCACCGCAGTGCACAGCTGATCAAAAGTTTTACGCTAGCAAAGTCTGGTGCACTTCGTATAAAGTTTAATGGTGCTGCTTTGCGTGCGGGACTTTGCAAGCGATCTAAACTTATCTAAACTTAGCATGCCTAAACTTATCACACCTAAACTTATCATGCCTAAACTTATCACACCTAAACTGGCTTTTCACCAGAGTGGTGCAATGGTTATCATGCCTAAAGTCTCTAACTGGGTTAGCACCGCTTTGTGAATCGAGCCCATCCTGTACAGAACCTGATCACATGACCCATCCTCAGGACTAACACACAACACAAAGCCCCAGTGTGACCCCAACACACATCCTGTACAGAGCCTGATCACATGGCCTGTCCTCAGGACTAACACTAATACACAACACACAGCCTCAGTGTGACCCCAACACACACATACTGTACAGAGCCTGATCACAAGACTCATCCTCAGGACTAACACAACACACAACACAAAGCCCCGGTGTGACCCCAACACACATCCTGTACAGAGCCTGATCACATGAGTCATCCTAAGGGCTAACACAACACACAACACAAAGCCCCAGTGTGACCCCAACACACATCCTGTACAGAGCCTGATCACATGGCCTGTCCTCAGGACTAACACTAATACACAACACACAGCCTCAGTGTGACCCCAACACACACATACTGTACAGAGCCTGATCACAAGACTCATCCTCAGGACTAACACAACACACAACACAAAGCCCCGGTGTGACCCCAACACACATCCTGTACAGAGCCTGATCACATGAGTCATCCTAAGGGCTAACACAACACACAACACAAAGCCCCAGTGTAACCCCAACACACACATCCTGTACAGAGCCTGATCACATGACCCATCCTCAGGGCTAACACTAACACAAAGCCCCAGTGTGACCCCAACACACACATCCTGTACACAGCCTGATCACATGACCCATCCTCAGGACTAACACAACACACAACACAAAGCCCCAGTGTGACCCCAACACACACATCCTGTACAGAGCCTGATCACATGACCCATCCTCAGGACTAACACACAACACAAAGCCCCAGTGTGACCCCAACACACATCCTGTACAGAGCCTGATCACATGACCTGTCCTCAGGACTAACACTAATACACAACACACAGCCTCAGTGTGACCCCAACACACACATACTGTACAGAGCCTGATCACAAGACCCATCCTCAGGACTAACACAACACACAACACAAAGCCCCGGTGTGACCCCACTACACATCCTGTACAGAGCCTGATCACATGAGTCATCATAAGGGCTAACACAACACACAACACAAAGCCCCAGTGTGACCCCAACACACACATCCTGTACAGAGCCTGATCACATGACCCATCCTCAGGGCTAACACTAACACAAAGCCCCAGTGTGACCCCAACACACACATCCTGTACAGAGCCTGATCACATGACCCATCCTCAGGACTAACACAACACACAACACAAAGCCCCAAGTGTGACCCCAACACACATCCTGTACAGAACCTGATCACATGACCTGTCCTCAGGACTAACACTAATACACAACACACAGCCTCAGTGTGACCCCAACACACACATCCTGTACAGAGCCTGATCACATGACCTGTCCTCAGGACTAACACAACACACAACACAAAGCCCCGGTGTGACCCCAACACACATCCTGTACAGAGCCTGATCACATGAGTCATCCTAAGGGCTAACACAACACACAACACAAAGCCCCAGTGTGACCCCAACACACACATCCTGTACAGAGCCTGATCACATGACCCATCCTCAGGGCTAACACTAACACAACACAAAGCCCCAGTGTAACCCCAACACACATCCTGTACAGAGCCTGATCACATGACTCATCCTAAGGGCTAACACAACACAAAGCCCCAGTGTGACCCCAACACACACATCCTGTACAGAGCCTGATCACATGACCCATCCTCAGGACTAACACAACACACAACACAAAGCCCCAGTGTGACCCCAACACACATCCTGTACAGAGCCTGATCACATGACCCATCCTCAGGACTAACACTAACACACAACACAAAGCCCCAGTGTGACCCCAACACACATCCTGTACAGAGCCTGATCACATGACCCATCCTCAGGGCTAACACTAACACAACACAAAGCCCCAGTGTAACCCCAACACACATCCTGTACAGAGCCTGATCACATGACTCATCCTAAGGGCTAACACAACACAAAGCCCCAGTGTGACCCCAACACACACATCCTGTACAGAGCCTGATCACATGACCCATCCTCAGGACTAACACAACACACAACACAAAGCCCCAGTGTGACCCCAACACACATCCTGTACAGAGCCTGATCACATGACCCATCCTCAGGACTAACACTAACACACAACACAAAGCCCCAGTGTGACCCCAACACACATCCTGTACAGAGCCTGATCACATGACCCATCCTCAGGACTAACACAACACAAAGCCCCAGTGTGACCCCAACACACATCCTGTACAGAGCCTGATCACATGACCCATCCTCAGGACTAACACACAACACAAAGCTCCGGTGTGACCCCAACACACATCCTGTACAGAGCCTGATCACATGACCCATCACCAGGACTAACACTAACACACAACACAAAGCCCCGGTGTGACCCCGACACACATCCTGTACAGAGCCTGATCACATGACCCATCCTCAGGACTAACACACAACACAAAGCTCCAGTGTGACCCCAACACACATCCTGTACAGAGCCTGATCACATGACCCATCCTCAGGACTAACACTAACACACAACACAAAGCCCCAGTGTGACCCCAACACACATCCTGTACAGAGCCTGATCACATGACCCATCCTAAGGGCTAACACTAACACACAACACAAAGCCCCAGTGTGACCCCAACACACATCCTGTACAGAGCCTGATCACATGACCCATCCTCAGGACTAACACTAACACACAACACAAAGCCCCGGTGTGACCCCAACACACATCCTGTACAGAGCCTGATCACATGACCCATCCTCAGGACTAACACTAACACACAACACAAAGCCCCAGTGTGACCCCAACACACATCCTGTACAGAGCCTGATCACATGACCCATCCTAAGGGCTAACACTAACACACAACACAAAGCCCCAGTGTGACCCCAACACACATCCTGTACAGAGCCTGATCACATGACCCATCCTCAGGACTGACACTAACACACAACACAAAGCCCCGGTGTGACCCCAACACACATCCTGTACAGAGCCTGATCACATGACCCATCACCAGGACTAACACTAACACACAACACAAAGCCCCAGTGTGACCCCAACACACATCCTGTACAGAGCCTGATCACATGACCCATCCTCAGGACTAACACTAACACACAACACAAAGCCCCGGTGTGACCCCAACACACATCCTGTACAGAGCCTGATCACATGACTCATCCTAAGGGCTAACACAACACACAACCCAAAGCCCCAGTGTGACCCCAACACACACATCCTGTACAGAACCTGATCACATGACCCATCCTCAGGACTAACACACAGCACAAAGCCCCATTGTGACCCCAATACACATCCTGTACAGAGCCTGATCACATGACCTGTCCTCAGGACTAACACTAATACACAACACACAGCCTCAGTGTGACCCCAACACAAACATCCTGTACAGAGCCTGATCACAAGACCCATCCTCAGGACTAACACACAACACAAAGGCCCAGTGTGACCCCAACACACATCCTGTACAGAGGCTGATCACATGACCCATCCTCAGGGCTAACACTAACACAACACAAAGCCCCAGTGTGACCCCAACACACATCCTGTACAGAGCCTGATCACATGACTCATCCTAAGGGCTAACACACAACACAAAGCCCCAGTGTGACCCCAACACACATCCCGTACAGAGCCTGATCACATGACCCATCCTCAGGACTAACACTAAAACACAACACAAAGCCCCGGTGTGACCCCAACACACATCCTGTACAGAGCCTGATCACATGACCCATCCTCAGGACTAACACTAACACACAACACAAAGCCCCAGTGTGACCCCAACACACATCCTGTACAGATCCTGATCACATGACCCATCCTAAGGGCTAACACTAACACACAACACAAAGCCCCAGTGTGACCCCAACACACATTCTGTACAGAGCCTGATCACATGACCCATCCTCAGGACTAACACTAACACACAACACAAAGACCCGGTGTGACCCCAACACACATCCTGTACAGAGCCTGATCACATGACCCATCACCAGGACTAACACTAACACACAACACAAAGCCCCAGTGTGACCCCAACACACATCCTGTACAGAGCCTGATCACATGACCCATCCTCAGGACTAACACTAACACACAACACAAAGCCCCAGTGTGACCCCAACACACACATCCTGTACATAGCCTGATCACATGACCCATCCTCAGGGCTAACACTAACACAACACAAAGCCCCAGTGTGACCCCAACACACATCCTGTACAGAGCCTGATCACATGACTCATCCTAAGGGCTAACACAACACACAACACAAAGCCCCAGTGTGACCCCAACACACATCCTGTACAGAGCCTGATCACATGACTCATCCTAAGGGCTAACACAACACACAACACAAAGCCCCAGTGTGACCCCAACACACACATCCTGTACAGAGCCTGATCACATGACCCATCCTAAGGGCTAACACTAACACACAACACAAAGCCCCAGTGTGACCCCAACACACATCCTGTACAGAGCCTGATCACATGACCCATCCTCAGGACTAACACAACACAAAGCCCCGGTGTGACCCCAACACACATCCTGTACAGAGCCTGATCACATGACTCATCCTAAGGGCTAACACAACACACAACACAAAGTCCCAGTGTGACCCCAACACACACATCCTGTACAGAGCCTGATCACATGACCCATCCTCAGGGCTAACACTAACACAACACAAAGCCCCAGTGTGACCCCAACACACATCCTGTACAGAGCCTGATCACATGACTCATCCTAAGGGCTAACACAACACACAACACAAAGCCCCAGTGTGACCCCAACACACATCCTGTACAGAGCCTGATCACATGACTCATCCTAAGGGCTAACACAACACACAACACAAAGCCCCAGTGTGACCCCAACACACACATCCTGTACAGAGCCTGATCACATGACCCATCCTCAGGACTAACACAACACACAACACAAAGCCCCAGTGTGACCCCAACACACATCCTGTACAAAGCCTGATCACATGACCCATCCTCAGGACTAACACTAACACACAACACAAAGCCCTGGTGTGACCCCAACACTCATCCTGTACAGAGCCTGTTCACATGACCCATCCTCAGGACTAACACACAACACAAAGCCCCAGTGTGACCCCAACACACATCCTGTACAAAGCCTGATCACATGACCCATCCTCAGGACTAACACTAACACACAACACAAAGCCCCGGTGTGACCCCAACACACATCCTGTACAGAGCCTGATCACATGACTCATCCTAAGGGCTAACACAACACACAACACAAAGCCCCAGTGTGACCCCAACACACATCCTGTACAGAGCCTGATCACATGACCCATCCTTAGGACTAACACTAACACACAACACAAAGCCCCAGTGTTACCCCAACACACATCCTGTACAGAGCCTGATCACATGACCCATCCTAAGGACTAACACATAGCACAAAGCCCCAGTGTGACCCCAACACACATCCTGTACAGAGCCTGATCACATGACTCATCCTAAGGGCTAACACAACACACAACACAAAGCCCCAGTGTGACCCCAACACACATCCTGTACAGAGCCTGATCACATGACCCATCCTCAGGACTAACACTAACACACAACACAAAGCCCCAGTGTGACCCCAACACACATCCTGTACAGAGCCTGATCACATGACCCATCCTAAGGACTAACACATAGCACAAAGCCCCAGTGTGACCCCAACACACATCCTGTACAGAGCCTGATCACATGACTCATCCTAAGGGCTAACATAACACACAACACAAAGCCCCAGTGTGACCCCAACACACATCCTGTACAGAACCTGATCACATGACCCATCCTCAGGACTAAAGGGAAATCCATTCAGTTCAGATGTATAGATATTGCAAATATCATTAGCAAAAAAAACATTTTTTTAGCTTGCTTAACCGCTTGAGGACCGCAGTCTTTCTACCCCTTAAGGACCAGAGCCTTTTTTTCCATTCAGACCACTGCAGCTTTCACGGTTTATTGCTCGGTCATACAACCTGCCACCTAAATGAATTTTACCTCCTTTTCTTGTCACTAATACAGCTTTCTTTTAGTGCTATTTGATTGCTGCTGCGATTTTTAGTTTTTATTATATTCATCAAAAAAGACATGAATTTTGTCAAAAAAAATGACTTTTTTAACTTTCTGTGATAAAATTTGTCAAATAAAGTATATGTATACATTTTTGTCCAAATTTATTGTGCTATTGTGCTACATGTCTTTGATAAAAAAAAAAAAACATTCAGTGTATATTTATTGGATTGGGTAAAAGTTATAGCGTTTACAAACTATGGTGCCAAAAGTGAATTTTCCCATTTTGATGCATCTCTGACTTTTCTGAGCACCTGTCATGTTTCATGAGGTGCTAAAATTCCAGGATAGTATAAATACCCCCCAAATGACCCCATTTTGGAAAGAAGACATCCCAAAGTATTCACTGAGAAGCATGGTGAGTTCATAGAAGATTGTCATTTTCCGCTAACTTGTGACAAAAAATAAAGTTTGTGACAAAAAAAAAAAGTTTCCATTTCTGCTAACTTGTGACAAAAAAAAAAATGAAATCTGCCACGGACTCACCATGCCCCTCTCTGAATACCTTGAAGTGTCTACTTTCCAAAATGGGGTCATTTGTGGGGTGTATTTACTGTCCTGGCATTTTGGGGGGTGCTAAATTGTAAGCACCCCTGTAAAGGCTAAAGTGCTCATTGGACTTTGGGCCCCTTAGCGCAGTTAGGCTGCAAAAAAGTGCCACACATGTGGTATTGCCGTACTCAGTAGAAGTAGTATAATGTGTTTTGGGGTGTATTTTTACACATACCCATGTTGGGTGGGAGAAATATCTCTGTAAATGACAATGTTTTGATTTTTTTTTTACACACAATTGTTTATTTACAGAGAGATTTCTCCCACCCAGCATGGGTATGTGTAAAAATACACCCCAAAACACATTATACTACTTCTCCTGAGTACAGCGATACCACATGTGTGGCACTTTTTTGCACCCTAACTGCACTAAGGGGCCCTAAGTCCAATGAGTACCTTTAGGATTTCACAGGTCGTTTTGAGACATTTGGTTTCAAGACTACGCCTCACGGTTTAGGGCCCCTAAAATGCCAGGGCAGTATAGGAACCCCACAAGTGACCCCATTTTAGAAAGACAACACCACAAGGTATTCTGTTAGGAGTATGGTGAGTTCATAGAAGATTTTATTTTTTGTCACAAGTTAGCGGAAATTGACACTTTGTGAAAAATGTGTTTTGGGGTGTATTTTTTTGTGTGTGTAACAAAATCAAAAAATTGTCATTTACAGAGATATTTATTCCACCCAGCATGGATATGTGTAAAAATACACCCCAAAACACATTATACTACTTCTCCTGAGTATGGCGGTACCACATGTGTGGCACTTTTTGCACCCTAACTGCACTAAGGGGCCCAACTTCCTATTCACAGGTCATTTTGAGGCATTTGCTTTCCAGACTACTCCTCACGGTTTAGGGCCCCTAAAATGCCAGGGCAGTGTAGGAACCCCACAAGTGACCCCATTTTAGAAAGAAGACACCCCAAGGTATTCCGTTAGTAGTATGGTGAGTTCATAGAAGTTTTAATTTTTTTGTCACAAGTTAGTGGAAAATGACACTTTGTGAAAAAAAAAATCAATTTCCACTAACTTGTGACAAAAAATAACATTTTCTATGAACTCGTCATACACCTAACGGAATACCTTGGGGTGTCTTTTTTCTAAAATGGGTTCACTTGTGGGGTTCCTATACTGCCCTGGCATTTTAGGGGCCCAAAACCGTGAGGAGTAGTCTGGAAACCAAATGCCTCAAAATGACTGTTCAGGGGTATAAGCATCTGCAAATGTTGATGACAAGTGGTCTATGAGGGGGCGAATTTTGTGGAACCGGCCATAAGCAGGGTGGCCTCTTAGATGACAGGTTGTATTGGGCCTGATCTGATGGATAGGAGTGGTAGGGGGGTGACAGGAGGTGATTGATGGGTGTCTCAGGGGGTGATTAGAGGGGGAAATAGATGCAATCAATGCACTGGGGAGGTGATCGGAAGGGGGTCTGACAGGGATCTGAGGGTTTGGCCGAGTTATGAGCCCACACGGGGCAAATTAGGGCCTGATCTGATGAGTAGGTGTGCTAGGGGGTGACAGGTGGTGACAGGAGGTGATTGATGGGTGTCTCAAGGTGTGATTAGAGGGGGGAATAGATGCAAGCAATGCACTGGCGAGGTGATCAGGGCTGGGGTCTGAGGGCGTTCTGAGGGTGTGGGCGGGTGATTGGGTGCCCTAGGGGCAGATAGGGGTCTGATCTGATGGGTAACAGTGACAGGTGGTGACAGGGGGTGATTGATGGGTAATTAGTGGGTGTTTAGAGGAGAGAACAGATGTAAACAACGCACTTGGGAGGTGATCTGACGGCGGGTCTGTGGGCGATCTGATGGTGTGGGTGGGTGATCAGATTGCTCGCAAGGGGCAGGTTAGGGGCTGATTGATGGGTGGCAGTGACAGGGGGTGATTGATGGGTGATTGACAGGTGATCAGTGGGTTATTACAGGGGGGATAGATGCATACAGTACACGGGGGGGGGGGGGTCGGGGATCAGGGGAGAATCTGAGGGGTGGGTGATCAGGAGCCCCCAGGGAGCAGTTAGGACCTAAAATAAAGAAATAGCATTGACAGATAGTGACAGGGGGTGATTGATTGGCGATTAGGGGAGTGATTGGGTGCAAACAGTGGTCTGGGCAGGGGAGGGGGGTTCTGAGGGGTGCTGTGGGCAATCAGAGGGAAGGGGGGGCAGGATCAGTGTGTTTGGTGCAGACTAGGGTGGCTGCAGCCTGCCCTGGTGGTCCCTCGGACACTGGGACCACCAGGGTAGGAGGCAGCCTGTACAATACACTTTGTATACATTACAAAGTGTATTATACACTTTGTATGCGGCGATCATGGGGTTAACAACCCGCCGGCGCTTCCGAACTGCCGGCGGGTTGTCGTCGCAGGTGGGCGGAGCCAGTTGCCGGGGGAAGCGCGCGTCACTAGTGACGCGATCGCTCCCCGGGCATGCCGAAAGGACGCCAAAGGGCGTATTGCGGTCCTTTCGGCGTCCACTTTGCCGCCGCCCATCGGCTGTGGCTGGTCGGCAAGTGGTTAAATGATGTGTATGTAAGAAAAAGAAATGTTTCTGCTGAGTTACACACGGGGCTCTTTTCAACTAACAAACCTGACTGTGCTGCAATCACATCATCTTTAATTCTGCTGCTGTCTGACGGGTGTATGACATGATTGCCATTTGCGAAGGTTGGAGGGAAAAAAAACAGGCAGGAAAAAAATTGAATGTCCAGATTGTAAAAAAAAAAATAAAAAAATAAAAAAAATCAAATATTACCGCGATTGCTGTGCAGTTTTTCTACACGCCTATACTTTGTATAAGAAGTCAATTGCAAGAAAGATTCAGCAGGACTTGAAAATTCCGAAAATTGTTTACTAAAAGCAGTGCACTAAAAGAAACACCCCCACATGGGTTCCATTAGCTTCATAGTAACCAGCATTATGCAACCTGCAAGCGATAAGTGAAACAAATCTGCAAGCGCAACAAATCGCAATCCGCTGCTGGTGGAAAAAGGCCTCCAGGTAAGATGAGTGAGAGTTTCCTACCAGTCACTGAATTAGTGCAGGAAACCTGGGACCTTATAAATAGAAGCATTTATACTTACCTGGGGCTTCCTCCAGCCATGTACTCCATGCGCTCCCTCACCATCCCCCCGGGCTGCTATGTTTTACAATCTTCATCGGTTATTTGTCCAGTCGCGGCCAGTCATGCTGCAATGCACATGTGCTGGGACATATTACCGATTGTGGAAGAACGGAGTGGCCCGGGAGGATGGTGAGGGAACCCACAGCGTACAGGGGCTGGAGGAAGCCTCAGGTAAGTATTACTGCTTTTATTTACAGTATAAGGTCTTGGGTTTCCTTTACAGAAAAGCCGAGGCAAAAATAAACGAATGAAATAAACGATTGTATCTAGCTTTCTTCTCCTTAAAATGACTTTTTAAGATATTCCACAGTTTTATTTTATGTTTAAATCTGCTTTTTAAGTTCTAACTGTTTTATGGTTTCTGCTCAATGACACATTCATTGAAGTATGCCAGAGCTAAAATCTATGAACTATTGATCCTTTTTATCTCTTTCCTGCTTTCAGAAGCCATTTTCTGCTAGGGGAGTGTTTTATAGTTGTAGTTTCTTATCAGTGAGGGTCACATTGTAGTCTGACCCAGTCCTGACTCAGACAGGAACTGCCAATTACATACCTGATGTTTACCTCTTTCAGGCAGAGAAAGAAAATAAAAGGAACACAGCATAGTTATTTGTGTGCTTAGCACTGTACATACCCATGTCTATCTCATCATGTCACATGTCACCTCGGGTATCCTTTAAGGTACGGAAGCGGTTACACAATGTTACACAGGGGCATTACAATGATAAACTTTGGTACACAAAATAGTGATGTAACAATAAGGGCTCGTTTCCACTAGCCAGATGCGATCGCATCACATCCAGTCGCGGGTGTCTTCTGGAAGTCCGGATGCGGCTGTCTGTGACTGCTGAGGGGAATGGGATGCGTGCTGCAGAAATCTGCAGCATACCAGCCATAATTTCCCGGGGTCACACCGTGAATGAAAATTCACATGCAATGGAAACTACTCTATTGACATGCATTGCCTTCAGTTTTGATGCGATACGATGCAAATTAGTGGCTTGTGGAAACAGGCCCTAAACAATGGTGTGCAGATTGCAACAGAGATACATCTAGAAGACGAGTCGCTATACATAACACTAACCTACCCCATCAATGCCTAACACTAACCTCCCCCATCTATGCCTAACACTAACCTCCCACCTATGCCTAACACTAACCTCCCCCATCTATGCCTAACACTAACCTCCATCTATGCCTAACACTAACATACCCCATCAATGCCTAACACTAACCTCCTTCATCTATGCCTAACACTAACCTCCTCCATCTATGCCCAACACTAACCTCCCCTCTCCTATGCCTAACACTAACCTCCCCTCTCCTATCCATAACACTAACCTCCCCATCTATGCCTAACACTAACCTCTCCATCTATGCCTAACACCTCTCCATCTATGCCTAACACTAACCTCCCCCATCTATGCCTAACACTAACCTCCCCTCTCCTATGCCTAACACTAACCTCCCCTCTCCTATCCCTAACACTAACCTCCCCATCTATGCCTAACACTAACCTTCCCCATCCATGCCTAACACTAACCTTCCCCATCCATGCCTAACACTAACCTCCCCCATCTATGCCTAACACTAACCTCCCCATCTATGCCTAGCACTAACCTCCCCTCTCCAATGCCTAACACTAACCTCCCAATCTATGCCTAACACTAACCTCCCCCATCTATGCCTAACACTAACCTCCCCATCTATGCCTAACACTAACCTCCCCTCTCCTATGCCTAACACTAACTTCCCCATCTATGCCTAACACTAACCTCCCCATCTATGCCTAACACTAACCTCCCATCTATGCCTAACACTAACCTCCCATCTATGCCTAACACTAACCTCCCCATCTATGCCTAACACTAACCTCCCCATCTATGCCTAACACTAACCTCCCATCTATGCCTAACACTAACCTCCCATCTATGCCTAACACTAACCTCCCCCTTCCCTCTGTCTAACACTAACCCCCCCCCCCCCCCCATCTATTCCCAATGGCCCATTTCCATTAACTAATTCACAGTTTATCCCCACTTGCAAACTGCACAGGAAGGAAAATGCTGCCTATCTGTAACATGGCTAGCCGTCCAGATCGCACTTTGATGCAAATCTGGACGACATGCTGCACGTTTATAAAGCACTCAGCCAAATCCCTAAGCCATGCATGGCACAGCTAGCAATTCTGGCTGTGACTACAAAGCAAAATGGGAGCCGCAGTCAAATCAGAAACGTTCCTGGCTCCCAGTGGGAATAGGCCATGACACTAACCTCTCCACTTCTACGCCTAAATGTGGCCACTAGCGGTCCAATTTCTAGCAAAAAATTGTTTGCGCGATCAGATAATTCTGATCGGAAGAAAAATTGTTCACTACACCATCAACGAACCAATGTTTGCTTCCCATCTATCACAACCAACAAGAAAGTCCAAATTTTGGTTTGACGAAAATCGAATCGGACGACTATTTTTATAATCGTACATAATTGATTGTACCCATCAACGGAAATTATTTGCAACCAATCCGATCAGAATTTCAGATCACTCAAACTATTTTTCGCTAGAAATTGGACCGTTAGTGACCACCTTAAAGGGGAACTGAAGTAAGAGGTATACGGAGGCTGCCATATTTATTTCCTTTTGATCAATACCAGTTGCCTGGCAGCCCTGCTGGTCTATTTCTCTGCAGTAGTATCTGAACAACACCAGAAACAAGCATGCAGCTAGTCTTGTCAGATCTGACTTTAAAGTCTGAAACACCTGATCTGCTGCATGCTTGTTCAGGGGCTATGGCTAATAGTATTAGAGGCAGAGGATCAGCAGGGCTGCCAGGCAACTGGTATTGATTAAAAGGAAATAAACATGGCAGCCTCCATATACCTCTCTCTACAGTTCCCCTTTAACACTAACCTTCCCCTTACCTGTGCCTAGCACTAACCTCCCCATCTATACCACACTAACCTCCATGTTTCAATGCCTAACACTAACCCATCTATACCACACTAACCTACCCCCATGTACGCCTAACACTAACAACCCCTCCCCCATTTATGCCTAACACTAACCCATCTATACCACACTAACCTACTCCCATGTACGCCTAACACTAACAACCCCTCCCCCATTTATGCCTAACACTAACCCATCTATACCACACCTAACCTACCCCCATGTACCCCTAACACTAATGTGAGGAGAATATGAAGCTGCCTCCAGTCAGTGAGATCTTTTACTGATGCAGGTGCCAGTGATTACAGATGTGATCTCCCTACAGGATGTTACCATGGTGATCATACTGCTGCAGACACACCCCTCTCAGCGCTGCACTTCTCTCCAGCTATCTGTGCCAGCCTCTGCCTCTCTGCAGGACTCCTGGTCTGGCTACATTAGCGGCTGAGGAGGTGCCTTGTTACATCTTGTAGAGTCTAATGAAGGCTTATTAGCTGAAAGCGTGCGCTTTGTCTTTTACATTCGCCAATAAATTATGTCATCAGACAAGGCCAGGAGAGCTCTGTGCCAGGCATATGTGCAGGGCCAGCAGCTGTGCTCATCCATTCCACTGAGTTAGGAATGAGTTAGCGAGGTGTGTGACCACACAGCTCCCCCCAGCTAGGACACCCCCCTCTCCCCCTGCACCACCACTGGGCACCTTTATGCCTTATGGAGAATCTGGCCCTGAGCAGGGTGGGAGTTTCTGGTCAGTCTGTACTCCAGTTCTGTTGCCGGGTTATAAAGAGTCACAATATGAATTGATAGTTTTGTGAATTCTAAATTGGCTGCAATAATAAAATGGTGATAACTGGAACCGCTGGTGTGTAAATGATACACAGACAAGAGCAGCGCTGATCTGTGTTTATGTGACATGAATGAGGAAAGTGCATTTCCCTCACATTGCAGCCACATCACAGGATACATGGAGGTGTGAGGGGGAATCCGGCCTCCTGTGCTCTGACAGATGGCATGAAAGGGCATTCTGGGGCTTGTAGTGCACCTGGCACTATACTGAAGGCGGCCACTGCGCAGCTTAGTGATCACTGCGGCTGATATATCCGGACTGAGGAGACAACCCTGCAGCTGCTGCCCGGAACAGCCAATCAGAATGAATGTGACTTTTGAAAGCTGATTGGCTGCTCTGGGCAATGGCAGCAGTTTCTGTGGACCTGAGTAGACAAATCCCCTCCCCCAACTGGATGTGGAGTCATTGCTCTGTATGCAACATACAAGTCACACACTGTCACATACGTGTATGTAACACACAACACGCCACACATAGACACACGCATGTATGTATCACACAACATGTCATACACAGACACATACATGTAATCAAAACACATCACACACAGCTACATGGCACACACAACACACACAGACTCATACATCTATATAACACATTTCACAAACTGACACATGCATGTATGTAACACACAGATGCATATATGTATGTAACACACAACATGTTACACACAGACGCATACATGTATGTAACACACATACTGTAACATAGACAAATACGTACATGTAACTCACAGAACACGTCAGACACATACATGTAACACAGGTCTCACACATACATGTGCCATGCATAGCTGTGCATGTGACATGCAGTGTAACATTTTCTGTGCTGTCTGCAGGGATCCATATTGTGCAGTATATGTACGGCTGTGAGCTGAGAGATGACGGCAGCACTGCGGGGTATGAGCAGGACGGATATGATGGCAGAGATTTCTCCTATCTAGACACACAGAGCGGGCTGTACATCCCAGCCATGCATGAGGCTCAGATCACCACACAGAGATGGAACAGCCCAGAGGAGAGAGTGGGGGAGATAAACAAGAATTATCTGGAGAATATCTGTATCGAGTGGCTGAAGAAATACATCGGATACGGGAGAGAAGATCTGGAGAGGAGAGGTAATAACTACACACACAATATATATACTGTATAATATCTGCATCATGTGATGTATATGAGGAGGGGCAGCGCTGTCACCGCAGCGGCTCTTCATTCACCCACTGCCACAGCGTGGGCTCTGCTGCAGGTGATAACAGCCAGTGGCCGGTTGCTAGGCAATAGCACACTCCCATCACCTTCCATCCCACCTCCTTCTGCTGGTTACCGCCCACTACATCTCTATATGCTCCCCTCTACTCTGAGCGAATGAGTCAATACTGTGCAGACTGAGAAACGGGGGGGAAGGGTGGTTGTGCTGCCCTGGACTACATACTGCTGCACACCGGAGCTCTGCGGCTAACACCGTAGACCCATATGCTTAGGAGGCGGAGCTCCCTGCATGCCCCGGTGCTGGGCGGAGCTTCATGCTGCTTGGGAGGGTAATGCAGCTGGACAGAGGGGTGATAATCATGAATGTTTCAGCGAATGCTGCATTTTGAAAACTTTTGTAAATCCCTTCACTGATGTCACCTTAGAAATTATGGTAGAACTTTTTTATTTATCCTTTCTTGTTAGTTCTCTGCTCCTCCCATCCCCTCCCCCACCTCTGTAGTTCCCCTGTATCCCCTCCCCCATCTCTGTACTTTCCCTGCAACCTCTCTGCCTCCCATCCCCTCCCCCATCTCTATACTTTCCCTGCAACCTCTCTGCCTCCCATCCCCTCCCCCATCTCCGTACTTTGCCTCCCTTTCTTCCATCCTCTCCTCATCTCTGCACTTTCCCTGCATCTTGTCTGCCCGCCCCCCTTTTCTCCCATCTCCTCCCATCTCTGTACTTCCCTGCATCTTGTCTCCCACCCCCTCCTGCTTTTCCCATTTCCTCCCCATCACTCTACCTCCCTGCATCCTCCCTGCCACCCCATCCTGCCTCTCCCATCCCCTCCTCATCACTCTACCTCCCTGCATCCTCCCTGCCACCCCCTCCTTCCCCTCCCATCTCTGTACTTCCCTGCATCCTCTCTGCCACCCCCTCCTGCATCTCCCATCCCCTCCCCATCACTCTACCTCCCTGCGTCCTCCCTGCAACCCCCTCCTGCCTCTCCCATCCCCTCCCATCACTCTACCTCCCTGCATCCTCCCAGCGCCCCACTTCCTGCCTCTCCCATCTCTGTACCTCCCTGCATCCTCCCTGCCATCCCCTCCTGCCTCTTCCATCCCCTCCCCCATCTCTGTACCTCCCTGCCACCCCCTCCTTCTTCTCCCATCCCCACCCATCTCTGTACTTCCCTGCATCCTCCCTACCACCCCCTCCTGCCTCTCCCATCCCCTCCCCATCACTCTACCTCCCTGCCACCCCTTCCTGCCTCTCCCATCTCTGTACTTCCCTGCATCCTCTCTGCCACCCCCTCCTGCCTCTTCCATCCCCTCCCCATCACTCTACCTCCTTGCATCCTCCCTGCCACCCCCTCCTGCCTCTCCCATCTCTGTACCTCCCTGCATCCTCTCTGCCACCCCTCCTGCCTCTCCCATCCCCTCCCCATCACTCTACCTCCCTGCATCCTCTCTGCCACCCCTCCTGCTTCTTCCATCCCCTCCCCATCACTCTACCTCCCTGCATCCTCCCTGCCACCCCTCCTGCCTCTCCCATCCCCTCCCCATCACTCTACCTCCCTGCATCCTCCCTGCCACCCCCTCCTTCCTCTCCCATCCCCTCCCATCTCTGTACTTCCCTGCATCCTCTCTGCCACCTCCTCCTGCCTCCCCCCCCCCCCATCACTCTACCTCTCTGCATCCTCCCTGCCTCCCCCTCCTTCCTCTCCCCTCCCATCTCTGTACTTCCCTGCATCATTCCTACCACCCCCTCCTGCCTCTCCCATCCCCTCCCCATCACTCTACCTCCCTGCATCTTCTCTGCCACCCCCTCTTTCCTCTCCTATCCCGTACCCCATCTCTGTACCTCGCTGCATCCTACCTGCCACCCCCTCCTGCCTCTTCCATCCCCTCCCCATCACTCTACCTCCCTGCATCATCCCTGCCACCCCCTCCTTCCTCTCCCATCCCCTCCCATCTCTGTTTCTTCACTGCATCCTCCCTGCCACCCCCTCCTGCCTCTCCCATCCCCTCCCCACCTCTGTACCTCCCTGAATCCTCCCTGCCACCCCCTCCTGCCTCTCCCATCCCCTCCCCCACCTCTGTACTTCCCTGCATCCTCTCTGTCACTCCTACTGCCTCTCCCATCCCCTCCCCCACCTCTGTATTTCCTTGCATCCTCCCTGCCACCCCCTCCTGCCTCTCCCATCCCCTCCCCACCTCTGTACCTCCCTGAATCCTCCCTGCCACCCCCTCCTGCCTCTCCCATACCCTCCCCCACCTCTGTACTACCCTGCATGCTCTCTGCCATCCTCTCCTGCCTCCCCCATCCTCTCCCCCACCTCTGTACTACAAAATCTTTCTCTTCTTTATGTATCTGCCTCTTCTTTTTTTTTTTTTTTTTTATGGGAAAAAGTAAACATAACAACATGTCATCGAGATCAAATAAAGCAATCATTGCATTAACATCATAGAATTCAATACAGTAAACCACATGTGTCGAACTCCAGGCCTGGAGGGCCGGATCCATACCAGTGTTTAGGATGGACTGAGAAAGAGAGGAATGTGTTCTACCTGATGGACCACACCTTTCCTGATTCAGACTCATCAATTCATTTGAGCTGTATCAAAAATGTGTGAGGATCTCGGCCCTCGTAGGACTGGTTTGACATACCTGCAGTAAACGTACTGTTGTATTATCAGATTGACCATATCATAAGCAAGATGCATAACTTTTTTATTTTAATTAATAATAACATTCCTCTATAGTGGACAGAACATCAAACAAATTAAAACTCAAAAGTACAGCTCAAGTTTGCATATAAACAGAGGTACAGACTAACCAGCAAGCTCATGGTGAACCAGAACTCATTGGAGTGTGTGAGGGGCTACAATATAAACAGAGACACTGGAATAGAATAATTCTAGAGGGGGGGGGGGGGGTGACCTCTCTCACCCATCAACCCATAAATGGACCATCCATAAGCCCCCCCAGCTCTCATTACCGGCCTCTTCAAGGCTTCCAGTAGGTCCACAATCAGCTATGTAGTGTCATCTGACAGAACATGATGAATTGCACTGGTGTAATCCGCGCTTAAAATCTTACGTTATCCTATAATTTCCTTTGTGCGGTGGAGCTCTACGGATATAACCACCCTATAGTACCATACACATACAATCCAGTTCACAAAGCGCTCAATGTTCAAGTGTAGCCTGAGGCAGGCATACACCACAGGTCCTCTTGAATTGCAAATACACCTTTAAAGGGGTTTTGTGGGGGGCTTCCTAAGATAAAAACAGGCACTTACCTTGGGCTTCTATCAGCCCCCTGTAGCTGTCGTGTCCCACGCTGTCCTCCTCCGATTCGTCGTTCCCCGCCGCCGGCACTGGGCAATTATTCGCCTGACAAGACGAATAATGCGCGTCATCGAGAGCTTACTGAGAAGGCGCAGTGCAAAGTTTTCTTGTACTGCGCCTGCGCAGTAAGCTTCCGATGACGCAGGCGGGAGCGAGCAGGCCCGCAGCTACTGCCGCGCAGTCACAGTTGGATCCCATGCCGCGCTAGACCGGGGACAGCAGCGGAGAACGGCAGATCGGAGTAGGACAGCGTGGGACATTACTGCTACAGGGGGCTGATAAAAGCCTCAGGTAAGTGCCTGTTTTTATCTTAGGAAGCCCCCACAGAACCCCTTTAAAGATTAAACATAAAAAAACAAATCATAGTGCATCTAGAATGGCTAGCTGATTATTTATGATTATTTACCACAGGTGTGATTTGCCAAGAAGCAAACAGACCGGGACATGAGGGCCACTACCAGGGTCAAACCCCCCCCCCCCCCCGCCTTCTCCCGTGCTCACCAGATAATCTCTCTGTGCAACTGAGCCAAGTATTTTCCTTGCCTTCATGCATCCAACTTCCCATACTATGCCTTGTTGCAGCAGCCTGTATCAGACCTCTCCATATAGCCACACAGCTCTGTTTATATAATCAGCATTCCGATATACTTCAAAGCAAAACAATGCCCATAAGTAAAATCAGCACAATTTATTCACCATCAGCAGCATGATCCATTTAAAAACGTTTAAAACAAACACACACCGCATAGTCACCGTCTGTGTAAGGCAATCCCAGCCATGGCTAGCAGTGTGTCTATTCCTTATGTTCTGACACAACATAAAATGAACAAAATATAAAGCTCAGAGCTTAACCACTTCACCACTGAGGGGTTTTACCCCCTGAGCACCAGAGCAATTTTCACCTTTCAGCGCTCCTTCCATTCATTCGTCTATAACTTTATCATTACTTATCGCAATGAAATGAACTATATCTTGTTTTTTCCGCCACCAATTAGGCTTTCTTTAGGTGGGACATTATGCCAAGAATTATTTTTTTCTAAATGTGTTTTAATGGGAAAATAGGAAAAATGTGGGGAAAAAAATAATTATTTTTCAGTTTTCGGCCATTATAGTTTTTAAATAATGCATACCACTGTAATTAAAACCCATGAAATGTATTTGCCCTTTTGTCCCGGTTATAAAACCATTTAAATTATGTCCCTATCACAATGTTTGGCGCCAATATTTTATTTGGAAATAAAGGTGCATTTTTTTCATTTTTGCGTCCATCCCTAATTACAAGCCCATAGTTTCTAAAGTAACAGTGTTATACCCTCTTGACATAAATATTTAAAAAGTTCAGTCCCTAAGGTAACTATTTATGTATTTTTTTTAATTGTAAATTTTTGAATTTTTTTTTAATTACAAAAAAAAAAAAAATGGGGAGTGTGGGAGGTAATGAGTTAATTTTATGTGTAAAAGTCATTTATTTGTATGTGAAAAATGTGTAGGGTGTAGTTTACTATTTGGCCACAAGATGGCCACAGTAACTTTTTGTTTTAATGCGACCTCCAAGCCTCCTTCCGGAAGCTTGGAGGAAGTATAAGGAGGCTGGACACGTGAGTTTTTTCTCACAATGATCGCGCTGCCCATAAGAGAGCAGCGGATCATTGTGGGGCTTAGATCAACGAACGGGAATGGATTTTCCCGTTCATTGATCTCTGGGCGAGCGGGCGGCGGCGTGTTTACTAGCGGCGGGCGGCGTGTTTACGAGCGGGAGCGCGGACAGCGGCGGGAGCGCGAAAAGTACGTATTTCTCCGTCCCTGGTTGTTAAAGGATGGAAAAAGGGGCGGAGAAATACGTACGCGCGGGGGTAAAGTGGTTAAAATTAAACTTACATAAACAACAGTCGCACCACGGTCACCTGACATATCTCCCTGAATACAGACAAAAGTCCAAAGCAACATCCCTAGGTATTATCATTGATATATATTATGCTATAGGGGCATTCAACGAAAGAGAGAGAGGTGAACCCAAACACCAATAAAGACCTATTCCCCAATATCAAAAACTCCCAGGGTTCCCGCTATTTTTTTCTTGAGATACCACATTGTATATTCAAATGGCTTCAGAAGGTCTCAAAAATCAGATCGCGACATAGGGCTTGATTCACAAAAGTGTGCTAACATTTAGCACGCCCGTGAAAAGCAGCTTTGCACGTGATATCATGCGCGTAAAGCTTTACGCGCGCAAACTAATGACTTCGCGTGAAATCATTAGTTTGCACGTGTTAAGTTTTGCGCGCATTACATCCCGTGCAAACCAGCTTAGCACCTGCGTGCTAAGTATACACTGTAATAGGTGAACATGCGAAGCGCCGTAGTTATCGCATGCAAAGTGCACTTTTAGTGCGTAACGCTAAAAGTTAACACACGAGTGCTAAAACTTTGCACGCGCAACACGCGTGCAAAATGGCTTGCGCGCACGTTTGCACGTGCAAAGCTTTTAGGGGTGATAACTCAGTTATTACTGTTTTGTGAATCAAGCCAATATATTTCTTTATAAATGTTCCCCAAATCTTAAAAAAAGCTGGTGTGGCCTTGGACTTACGCTGCTTAGTGTCCACCTTGGTTATATACATCAACGATCTTACTGTGTCCACTAAGTGCTTTTGAGAAGGCGAGGAAGAACTAATCCATCATTTCAAGATGCATACTTTGGCTACCAAAATAACCAGATGTTCTATGCGAGATAAGCAATCATCTTTTTTGGAGAGAGATGGGTCAATACAACAGAACAAAGCCTCCCACTGACCATATTTACGACGAGATGCGGTAAGCAACAAGCACATTCTCCGAACCTTAACCCAGAATTGCTGTATAAGTGGACAAAGCCATAATAAATGATATAAATCAAGAGAATTAGCTTTACATTTTGGGCAGGACACTAGATAATGCAACCCAGAAGGAGTACATTCGAAATTAAAGGCATAGTAGCCTTTTATATAATTTTAAGCTACATCTCTCTCCACTGCTCCCCCCAAAACCACCCGTCTAACTTCGTTCCACCCCAGTTCCGTCAAAGGCATAAGGTTTTCGACTGAAGTTTCAAGACATCACGCCCAATATGTCAAATGTCTTGTAGGCTGAGTTTTGGCTTTAAATGAACACAACTCACAATCTAAATCCAAAATCGATTTTTTTCCCAGAAAGGTTCCCAAGAATTGACAAAATTTTAGAATGATCAGGGAATGAAGCCGAATGACCCAAACATGCTTTATTTGAAAGTAGATAAACTGATGAGACTCTGGAAGATGAAATTGCCTCTTCAGGGTCTCAAACAGCACTAGTTTTCCCTCAGAGTCTAAAACTTAAGATAGTGTAATAATACCCTTGGCCTTAAACAGAACAGACATACTCAACCAATTTCCACCAGGAAAGTCTGGTGAAGACCATAGAGGTATCAGCGGAGATAGGCAGCCCAACAATTTCAGAAATATACGAAATTCTCGGAAAGCAATACAATTGTCTCTCAATAAAATATTTCTTTTGATATGGGAAGGTAGATTTGCTAACCTAGTATGAAGAACTCCAGGCAATGTCCACGGTTTAACTAGCTCCTCCTTCAGAGCCGTATTTGTATAGAACTCAGTGCTCCCCAACCAATCTCTAGCATGTCTGAGTATAAACACCAGTTTATAGGCACTTGCATTGGGAAAATTGGCCCCGATATGTTCTCCGTAAGATTCTGCAAGAGTCTCTAAGGTATTTCAGCCCATTTTCCCTTCTATGAAAATGAAGTGAAAGCCCTGCAACATCTGGTTGTCTCTATGCCTGAATAAAAGTGGAAACGTCTGTAGCGGGTATAAGAGCCTGCCGAAACTTATCATCTTAATCAAATGCACCTACCCAAGAGTAATATGGAGTTCTATCCAGTTGGATAATTCTAGTCTAATTTTATTAAATATAGGGGTGATATTTAGATGGTAAAGCTGGGATGTATCCCTTGGGATCTTAATGCCAAGATAGTTTATGCATTGATGAGAAACTTGTAGGCCCAACTTATCTGCTATCAATTTAATTGCTCTAGTGGCAGACCCCTCTGACAACATTAAGAGCTCTGACTTCATCTTACTGAAAAATAGTCCTGACAATTGACTAAGGCTAATTTCACACCAGGACGTTGCGTTAGAGGGGGCGTTAAGGTCGCATAACGCCCCCCTAACTCAACGCCTTGTGGTGCTCTATCTGGACGTCAGAGTGAGCCGCGTTGTGCAGCTTACTCTGGCGTCAGTGATGCCGTGATGCGCACACTTGTGCGCATGCGGCATCACGTGGTCCCGCCGGCCAATCGCCGCACAGAGCGGCTGCTCCAGGATGTAAACACTGCACGTCACAACGTGCAGTGCATAATAATTAGCCATGTGCCTGGCCGCTCTCCGCTCCTCCCCAACATTACTGAGCATGTGCAAGCAGTCTAACGCGGCTCAACCGCGTCCAAAGTACTGCATGCAGTACGTTGTATTGTGACGCAGCGTTACAATGTAACGCAACGTCCGCACTGTGAACAGCCTCATTGATTTTTCATTGCTGTGCGGTGGGCTGCGTTACAGGCTGCTCTAACGTGCGCCTGTAACGTCCCACTGTGAAACCAGCCTAAGGTTCCCAAGAAGGAAAAAGTCTCCCCTAAATCACTGGCTGTGTCCCTTAAAAATAATAAAACCTCATCTGCAAAGAACAATGTAAATTTAATATCCTCAATTGAAATACCCTTGTACAGATTTTTAGATCTAAAATATTCCGCTAATTGTTCTATCACCAGATTAAAAAGCAAAGGGGATTAAGGGCAGCCCTGTCTGGTACCCTTTTTCAAAAATATATGTGATGAAGCAGAGCCTTCAACAATAACCCTTGCCACATAATCCATAAGTAGACCCTGAAATCCCATCTTCTCCATAACGAGATCTAACCACTTCCAGCTAATACTATCATAAGCCTTCTCGGCATCCAGGGTCAAAATCGCATCCGGACACCCAGAAGAAACCCCAGAAGATGTTCTGTTCCAGAACTGCCATCACCCTATGTATGTTCATCACTACTGCTCTAGCCCGGACAAATCCCACTTGGGAAGGTTCACTTAAGTGAGGAAGAATATCTGCCAAATGCTCAGCCAGGGTTTTGGAAAGGATCTTCATATCGCAATTTAAAAGTGGTATCGGTCTATATGACCTGGGATCTAAGGGGTCCTTATCTTTTTTAGGCAGAACTTTTATGTAAGCCTTATGACCCGTTGCAGGCAAAGATACAGTAACCAGAACTTTGTTACAAAGGGCAGATAAATAGGATGCAACCTCCTTTTTGAGACTCTTATGCTGGGATTACACCATGAGATTTGTTTGGCAGATAGATGGTTCGATAGATCATTTCCGACAGGTCCGATCTTATTTTCAATCGTTTTTCTGATCGATTTGTCATAGAAGTGAATGGAATTCGGTTAGAAAAATGATCAGAAAATCGATCGGAAAAATGATCGGAAAATCGATTGGACAGTAAATCTGCTGAAAAATCTCATCGTGTTCTCCCAGCATTAAAGAATTCAAGTGAATACCTGTCTGCAATAGCTTCCGGATAAGTCTGTATAACCTTGCCTTTATCTTTTAAATGAGTAATATGATGTGTTTTGCACCTACCTTTAGCTATATTTGCCCAGAGCCGCCCTGCCTTATTTCCAAACTTAAAGAAGATCCATTCTGACTTGATTCTCCAAAACATAGCATGCCTATTATAGCATAGATCTAATGCTGCCTTGGCTTCCATCCAGGCCTGTCTATTACCTTCACACATATCCGCTATGTAATCCAAATATGTTTTCCTGGCAAGGTCAGAAGTTGTAACATAATCAGAAAAGGCTTTTTTCCCATCTCTGGCTAAAATATTTGATAATTTCTCCCCTCAGCACAGCCTTGCCAGCTTCCCAAAACAACACAATATTTTGTTTATGCTCGATGTTAGTCCGGGCGTATTCTAGCCACCAGAGGCGTAGGTGGTCAAGAAAATCTTTGTTGTTAATTAAATGACTGGAAAACCGCCAACGCCTAAAAGAGGATGTAGCTGCTCCCATGAGCTGAATCTCCAACGATATCGGGGCATGATCCGGAATTATTATGTCCGAGATCTTAGTCTGTCTTACCATAAAATTGTACAGAGAGTAACATGAAAGAGATCTATACAAGATAATGATTGATAAGGGGGAGAATAGAATGTATAGTCTCTCTGTAGTGGATTGAAAAATTGCCATGTATCTATGAGATCCAGGGAATCAACATAAGCAGCCAACCTCCTATCATTATCACCCGTACTCTGTATGGACCCAGCATGCTTGGGCTAATAGCTATATGGGCTATTTTCCAAAGAATTTACCACAGCACTGAAGTCTCCCCTGATAATACACGGAATATGTTGGTGCCCGTCTAATAAAAGAGATGTGACTCTGCTTAAAAAAGACTCATTGGAAGTGTTTGGGCCATATAAATTTAGCAGGATAATTTGTTTCCCTCCAACATCTAATGTGATTTTCACCCATCTCCCCTCCTCTAGATCTGCCTGCTGGTCAAGGATTGAGCACTGAACAGATTTATGTATTAAGATTAAGGTGCCTACTTTCCTAGCTTTAGCTGGAGCCCCGATTACGTCCCCCACCCATTGTTTTTGCATATATTTGAACTCCTCAGTGTCCAGGTGAGTCTCCTGAAGCAGAGCCACACCTACCTTCAATTTATTTAAATGCCTTAAAACCTTAACCCTCTTCTCCCCTGTTCTTACCTCTTTAACATCCCATGATATTATTCTGACATCCAGGTGGAAAAAGAAATCTCAAAAAATGCAAGAGTAACGTATCAATTAACCAATAAATGTGGTGTGTCCCAGCCGAGGACACCTCATCCCGATGTCCTGACTTGAAACCCCAGATACAGGCGACCGTGGTGCTAATAACAGAAACCAGAACAAAATCAAAAAGAAAGGAAAAACAAAACCTGACTGCCGTGAGCCCTTGTCACTCGTATAACTTCCTTTTTTCCACATAGTAGAAACAAACAACTTTGCAAGTCAAATGGCAAAACGGGAATAAAAGGATAATATATACCACCCTTTTCAGTAGTACCATAGAGCTCTACAGCCCTCAGAAATTCACTAACGTCATTTGCCACAAGTACCCATAGACAGTGTCTAACCTCACTTGGAAATAGCAAATATACACAATAATAGTGCAATGAAGAAATCCACTGAATTACCCAAAGAAACTTAATTTGCGCATCTAATTATCAACTACTTAACTTATTTTCTTGTCCTCGTGCTATATACAATTATATGAATATCCTCATAGTGACACAATATTCACCGTCCACTCACTTTTTCCCCCTTTAAATAAACTCTGAAGTCTCATAAAATTCAGCTTTTTATTGCAAAAAATATTTTTCACATCATTGTCCTAACTAAAACGCGGCTGCACACTAACTAAATCCTCCAAACTCCCCTGTGCAAAATCAACGACTTTCTTGGTTGTGGATTTTGCTGCTGGAGGAGGCAGAGCTTTCAGCTGTAGCTCTGCCTCCATGTGCCGTCTGTCAGCGGTGGATCTCCTCCTCTTCCCCGCCCCTCTCAGTGAAGGACGACTGAGAGGGGCGGGTGGAGGCAGTGATCCACACTAATGGACGTGTGTAGAGGCAGAGCTACAGCCAAAAGCTCTGCCTCTCACGGAAGCGCTCCCCGCAATGTTCCCCGGGGAGTTTGGGGGGATTTAGTTAGTATTTAGCCGCAGGGATGCAGAGTTTTAGTTAGGGCAATCATTTTAAAGAGATTTTTGCAATAAAAAGCTGAATTTTATGAGACTTCAAAGTCTCTTTAAATAAAGGCAACTTGAAAGAAAAAAAATTAGAGCGCCATCTCCCCGCACCCCCATCCCACCCCCATTGTCTGAAGCAAGGACAGCACTGCGTCACAATTCAGGCCCAGTCATCATTTTTCAAAGCCAATTATATAAAGTGAACCTCCCCATAAGGGAGGGGGGGGGGGCAGCATGCATTTATTTACCAATGAGTATCCCCCAATCTATATGAGAGCCTCCATCTTCACTGTCCCTGTGCAGAGGTACCTGCAGCTCAAAGTATCCACAGTGATATCACGTGTCCTCGGCCGCTGCAGTGCATGCTTGGAGGTGTATAGGGAGAAAAGAAAGAGACAATCGAGAGCCCCCAATCGTGTATTATTGTAATTCAGTTGGTATAAAAACGTAAGGAAAGATAAGTTATACTCACAAAGGGAGGTTGCCGAATCCAGGTAACCACTTATTTCGCAGACGGGGATATTAGACCTGTCCCCGCTCAGGCTAAAAAGTCGCTCTCTGAGAAGAAGAAAGGGTGTTCACACCCATCCACCAGGTGGATAATTTGCGTAATAAGGAATACAGAGGCGCCAACAGAGTAAAAATCGTACCAATTAAAAACCAAATTAAAACATGGGTGGCAATGGTGGACTTGCCTCCCCACAAAGAACACAACCACTTTGTATGGTATGAAAAACAAAAGTTTGCTTTCCTAAAACAGAAAGAATTTGCGATAATTCAGGTTGGAGTGAGCTCGAGATGTCTTCCAGTGCATCACTGCTGAATATATACAAATTAACCATTGTGCACTTATTATTATTATTATTTAGTATTTATATAGCGCCGACATATTACACAGCGCTGTACAGTGTATATATATCTTGTCACTAACTGTCCCTCAAAGGAGCTCACAATCTAATCCCTACCATTGCCATTATGTAGTGTAAGTACTGTAGTCTAGGGCCAATTTTAGGGGGTGCCAATTAACTTTTCCGTATGTTTTTGGAATGTGGGAGGAAACCGGAGTGCCCGGAGGAAACCCACGCAGACACCGAGAGAACATACAAACTCTTTGCAGATAGTGCTCTGGCTGGGATTCGAACCAGGGACCCAGCGCTGCAAGGCGAGAGAGCTAACCACTACGCCACCGTGCTGCCCGTGTTTAGAAGCTAAACACACCTCCAGAACCGCTGGAATGCAATGATGTGTCAGCTTGTTAATATGTACAGAGCCATAATAATCCAACATGCATACAGACTGTTTCGGATTGTTTGATCCTCATCAGTGCATGGCATGGATTAATTTGGCTCTATGGAGTAGGGCTTGTATGGTATAAAATATTAAATTTAATCAATTTAGCACTCCAGTTAAGAACAACCAATTTGCAACGCGTTTCACGGGTCCCAAGCCCGCTTCCTCAGGCAAAACAATGTATAAACAGGAGCAACTGAAACAAAGAAATACACAAGAAAAACATACCATATAAAAATCCATATAAAAAAAAATCATATTTAAAAAATCATATATAAAAAATCCATATAAAAAATCCATATAGGAAAATCCATATAAAAATCCTTTGTGAGCACAAGTAATTAACGGCCCCAGCAGTGTGTTATCACTAATAGTAGATGTATAATCAATAATAAGCAATCAATAATTGATGATCAGCCATGACATAATATATAATAATAATAGCAGCAATATTAATAACAACAATAGTACTCAAAAGTTAGGACCTCATCTCAATAAATAAATAAATAAATGGTAAGGAAATATGTATCTATGTGCATATATATGCGCATATGCACACACACACAAAGAGGGTACGTGTTAGAGAAGAACCATATACAAAAATACTAAGTAATTCAAGAGATACGCCCTTGGTATAGACTAAAATTGCATGGGCAAGAGAATGGTAATAAAGAAATTGAGGGGACTAGGGGCGAGGGTGGACCTACATATAATAGCAATGGAGGCGAGGGTGAACATATAATTAGAAGAAACTTAACGGACTTACCAAAGCAGTAGTGTATGCTGGTGTGGCGCTTCTGTGCCGGGCGGACGCCACACCAGCCTCTAAATAATGTTCAAAAATTGTGAGCGGCTATGAGTGGGCGGAATGAGCATCCGAAGTGGACGCTGTACGCCGTTTGTAGGCGTAAGTGCGTCAGTAGACGCTGTACGCCGTTCCTCCATTGGCCACTGTTTGTAGGTGGAAGTGCGTCAGTAGGGGGAAGTACGTCATCTAAGGGCATGAATGCCCTTGCGCAATATTTTTTAATACCATCCAGCGGGAGTGCTAGGTGGATTGCTGAGCGGATGTACGTCACCTAAGGGCATGAGTGCCCAGGCGACATGTTGATTATGCCTATCAGCTGAGGCTGCCTGTGTAAATCCAGGGTATGTCTTGTGCGGGCACGGATGCCCTAATCTAAAATGAATTGCTACCATTATTAAAAAAAAGGATGATCATACCAGTGGATACACTACAATAAAAGATGCTATGATAAAAAATGCAATGATAAAAATTCTTTTAAATTAATTGATTTACAAGGTGTCTAGACCCCATTAAACTTTATGCATTGCTGAATTCCCCCATCTAGTGGTTAGAAATTATACTACACTGTACATACAATCCTACACTCTATATGTGTAATATTAGATATTAATCTGTATAGTTCCATTAAAAATGTATCCAAAATTGATTAAAAAGAGATTGATAAGAGGTTAAAAAGAGAGCGGCTGTTGATATAATAACACTCAAATAAAAAATGAATTGTTTAAACATACTATCAAATAAATATAGATATAAAAACTATGTATACATATAAACATACCCATACCCATACTCATATAAACATATGCCCAATATATCTCCACGTAGTTGTTGGACCTACAATATATCATGTAGGAGTTAGAATGGACTACTACCTGGGTCACTAAATAAATCGATCGAGATGGGTCCATAATAATTGCTAGGGAACCCGAGTGTGTGGAATGTGGAGGTATACTAGATCCTCCTATAATTTATAATATAAGGATATTGTATGGGTCATAAGGAGAAGGTATTTTTAGAAGGTCTTTTCAAGTTGCTCATTAAGACCCAAGGGTACCAGGGTTTTTAGGGTCTGAATCCAGAACATCTCTCTGTTTTTCAGTGTCTGGATTGCGTTGGGTATAAGGTGATTAATATGTTCTAGGGCTATGAACGAGACCCCTTTTATATTTCTGTTATGGAACAGGTCAAAATGCCTAGAAAGACTGTGTGTGGCCAGGCCTTTCAAGATATTACGTCTGTGCTGTCCAATTCTGTCTCGCAGTTGTTGGCTAGTGCGTCCGACATATTGTATCTGACAGGGGCAAGTAGCAACATAAATCACCATTCTAGAATCACAATCTATATATTTTTTGACGGGGTATTGAATCTTGTTACTATGTGCTACTGCTATTAGATGTGTTGTGTCAGTTACAAATTGGCAAGCTAGGCAGCGTGTTTTGTTACATGCACAAGAGCCCGCTGGTAGTGTTGATCCCTTAGTATTTACCCTTATTTTGCTTGGTGCCAATAGATTACGGAGATTAGGAGCTCTACGGAATGTCATGACTGGTTTTTTGGGGATGTTGTCCCGCAGATATGGATCCTGTTGCAGGATTTCCCATCTCTGGGTTAAGATGTTTTTGATAGTCATATGTTGGGCGTTATATTTCGTAATAAATTGTAATGTAGTATCTGAATTTCCCTTTGTTGTGAAATCTTGGGTTTTGGAGGGTGTTTAGCTCTGAACTTTGCATTCTGTATGAGTTTTTTGGGGTACTTCCGTTCCTTGAATTTTTCCACTAAAATCTTTGATTGTATTTCGTAGTCCTGGATGTCTGTACAGTTTTTGTAAATACGTTTGAATTGGTTATATGGGGTGTTGACTGTCCATGGTTTATGGTGAAAACTATTGTAGTGAATGTAACTATTTGAATCTACCTGTTTAAAATGAGTTTTGGTTTTGATTTTGCCATTGTTATGAAATAACACTAATTCCATGAATTCCAAGGATGTTGGGCTGAATTGGAAAGTGAAGGAAAGCTTAGCTCTATTCGAATTTAGATAATCCAGGAAAGATGGGATTAGTGAAGTGTCACCCTGCCAAATAAAGACCAAATCGTCAATGTATCGTTTGTACAGTACAATATGGTCTCGGAATGGATTATTATTGTAAATATAAATAGTTTCCAGGAGACCCATAGCCAAATTGGCATAACTGGGTGCGAAGCTGCTACCCATAGCCGTACCTCCTATTTGTTGGTAAATAGTATCCAAAAAAGCAAAATAATTGTGTGTTAGTATGAATTCAACGCATTGTAGTAAAAATATTTTCTGTTGGTGTGGCATGTCCAGGTCTGATTGTAGGTAAAACTGTGTTGCTTCAGTCCCAAAGTCATGCGAAATATTTGTATATAGAGCTGACACATCACATGTTAACTAGATGTAATTGGATTTCCAGTCCTGATCCTTGAGTATGTCAATGAGATGTTGGGAGTCTCTTGTGTAAGAGTCTAATTTCTGTACGTATTTTTGTAAGTGTTGGTCAACGAATACAGATAGGTTGCTAGTAATAGCGTTAATACCTGATATTATAGGTCTTCCCGGGGGTTTGTGTAAATTCTTATGTATTTTAGGCAGTTGGTAAAAAAGTGGGGTGGTGGGGTTCTCAATTAGTATGAAATTTCTCTCGTTCTTAGTGATTAATCATTAGTGATTAGTCATTAGTATGCTTGGAGGTGTAGTTCATTAATGTGATTACATGCCCCAGCTGGGAGATGTGTATCAAAAAAGTATCCCCCAATGTGTCCTTAGCTGGTAGAGGGATAATCCAGAGGCTTCCCTGTATTCCTCCCCCTCACATTTCTAGTACTGAGAATCCCATTCACAAGGTCTTGTGATGGAGCTTGGCTGCACTGCACAGACGTTCACACCTGCGCACTGCCACACACCTGCGTACTGTGACACACCTGCGCACTGTCACCCACTTGCGTACTGCCACACACCTGCGCACTATCACACACTTGCGCACTGTCACACACCTGCGTACTGTCAAACACCTGCACACTATCACACACCTGCGCACTGTCACACCTGCGCCCTATCACACACCTGCACCCTATCACACACCTGCGCATTGTCATACACCTGGGCACTATCACACACCTGACCACTATCACACACCTGCGCACTGTCAGACACCTGCGTACTATCACACACCTGTGCATTATCACACCTGTGCACTGTCAGACACCTGCATACTATCACACAACTGCTCATTGTCACACACCTTGCTCACTGATACACACCTGCACACTATCACACACCTGGGCACTGTCACACACCTGGGCACTGTCACACACCTGCTCACTGATACACACCTGCTCACTATCACACACCTGGGCACTGTCACCCACCTGCACACTGTTACCCACCTGCGCACTTTTTCACACCTGCACACTGTCACACACCTGCGCACTATCACACACCTGGGAACTGTTACACATCTGGGCACTGTCACACACCTGCACACTGCCACGCACCTGCACACTGTCACCCACCTGCGCACTGTCACCCGCCTGCGCTCTGCCACACACCTGCGCACTATCACACACCTGCACACTGTCACCCACCTGCGCCCTGTCACACACCTGCACACTGTCACACACCTGCGCACGATCACACACCTGCGCACTATCACACACCTGCGCACTGTTACACATCTGTGCACTGTCACCCACCTGTGCACTGTCACCCACCTGCGCACTGTCACCCACCTGCACACTTTTTCACACCTGCACACTGTCACACACCTGCGCACTATCACACACCTGGGAACTGTTACACATCTGCGCACTGTCACACACCTGCACACTGCCACGCACCTGCACACTGTCACCCACCTGCGCACTGTCACCCGCCTGCGCTCTGCCACACACCTGCGCCCTGTCACCCACCTGCGCCCTGTCACCCACCTGCGCCCTGTCACCCACCTGCGCCCTGTCACACACCTGCGCACTATCACACACCTGCGTACTGTTACACATCTGCGCACTGTCACCCACCTGTGCACTGTCACCCACCTGTGCACTGTCACCCACCTGCGCACTGTCACCCACCTGCGCACTGTCACCCACCTGGGCACTGTTACACATCTGGGCACTGTCACACACCTGCACTCTGGGCACTGTCACACACTTGGTCAATTTCACACACCTGTGCACTATCACACACCTGTGCTCTGTCACACACCTACACACTGTCACACACCTGCGCTCTATCACACACCTGCCCACTGTCCACACCTACGCACTGTCAAACACCTGCACACTGTCCTGCACCTGCGCACTATCACACACCTGCACACTATCACACACCTGCGCATTAACACAGCTGCACAGTCACACACCTGCACAGTCACACACCTGCGCACTTTCACACACCTGCGCACTGTCACACACCTGCGCACTGTCACACACCTGCGCACTGTCACACACCTGCGCACTGTCACACACCTGCGCACTGTCACACACCTGCGCACTATCACACACCTGCGCACTGTCCTGCACCTGCGCACTATCACACACCTGCACACTGTCACACACCTGCACACTATCACACACCTGCACACTATCACACACCTGCGCATTAACACACCTGCACAGTCACACACCTGCGCACTGTCACACACCTGCGCACTGTCACACACCTGCGCACTGTCACACACCTGCGCACTGTCACACACCTGCGCACTATCACACACCTGCGCACTGTCACACACCTGCGCACTGTCACACACCTGCGCACTGTCACACACCTGCGCACTGTCACACACCTGCGCACTGTCACACACCTGCACACTGTCACACACCTGCGCACTGTCACACAACTGTGCACAAAGCCAACGGGCTCAGCTTTTTCTACCGAAAAATGTTGAGGGGTTCCTGGCACTGGAATGATGAGGAGGACGGTGGAAGCCTCTGGAGTATCTACATTTCTCTCTGTTTATGTCACAGGTTTCCTGTAAAGGGAACCTTAACCGAGAGCCAAAAAAAAGTTTCACTTACCTGGGGCTTGTGTCCTCCACGATCCTCTGGTCACCCGCCATGGGTTGGTTTAGTTTTTGGCCAACTAGGAGTTGGCAGGCCACTGCACCTGTGCGGCCCTGGACACGTGTACCCTTGCTCGCGTTCCTGTGCGCAATTGCATCCTGTGCAGACGCAGTATGAGGTTTTTTCTTATTACGCCGGCGCAGGACACCCTTTATGACAGGAACATGAACAAGGATGTGCACGGCCAGTGCCGCATAGGCACAGTGGCATGCCGACTCTGTCGGCCAAAAACAAGACTAACCCGCAACGGGGGACCAGAGCATTGTGGAGGACCGAAGTAGGCACAGGGTGGCTGCAGGGAGCTTAGGGAAGCCCCAGGTAATTGAAACTTTTTGTTTTGGCCCTCAGTTAAAGTAGTTCCCTTTAAGCACCAATGTTGTCATTCTTGGTTAACCTGAGTTAAATATTCAGATGTTAGGCACATTTATTTTTCTGTTACTCACAGCAGTAGCATTGTGACTTGATTGATGCCACAATCACAGATTGCCTGAAGATCTAGGATGTGTGCAGTGCAGGGAGCGGGAAGTCACACTGGGGAAGGTAACTGGTCTCTCTTCCCTAAACTGCTTCCTCTGATAACTAGGAGAGGAGAAGTCCAGGAAGCAGGAGAGACTGTCACTGTCATAGTTGCCCTTGAGAGAGGTTTGGGCATAATTATTGGGCATTATGAGAAATACCAGTTCTCTGGCCCTTTTCTAGTATGGCTATCAGCTCCCTGCCTACATGAAGGACCAAGGCCCCCCAGTCAGTCTTTAGTCACTGCATCAGTAAAGCTGTAACACTGCTGTGAGCTGCAGAAAAGTGTGCCTATGGCTGGCAGCCGCCTATAATGTAATGCTGCCTCAGTCCCGGGAGGAGGCGTGGCCACATCATAAGTCTCCAGCAATTTGTATTATATAATATGGTGAGTGAGCACTACAGGCACAGGGTTATATAGCTGGGTGCTGGATATGCTAGCAGTGCATATACTTCATGCATGTTACTGGCCCTGAGGAAACGCAGTAGGGTGACACAGCGGCCAGGTAATATGCATGAGTATTTTTTTTTTTGCTGAACTTCTTTTTTAACCAAACTATGTAACTAATGTTGTCTGTGGCCGGTGAACGGAGAATGTGCTGTTGCCTCGGTTGTAGAAAAACAAAAAACACGGGGAGACCGGGAGCCCGATCTGGTGTAATATAGCTAGATAGATGGAAGTGACTATGATTGATAAATATTATACTCACAAAAGTGGGTTGCTGAGAGGCAACCACTGATCAAGCAGGTGGGGAAAAACTGTCCCCACTCGGCCTTGCTTCTAGTGAAGGGATTGGTCGCAGCTCCAAGAAAAAAAGTGGGTACCTCTGGACGTCGTCCACAGGTGTACACCCTAAGATGGGGGTAGTAATACAGCAAAGGTGGTTTGGAGGCGCCCGTGGTTATGCAATCTGGCTAGCATACAGCATTAATAAACTGATTTATAGTAAATCTTTTCCTACCTTAAAGAAAACCTGAACTGAAAATTAAAAGTCAAAATAAGCATACACAAGTCATACTTACCTTCCATGTAGTCTACTCCTCAGTATCTTTCTCCTGTCCTGCGTCCTGTTTGTTCACTGTGATCAAGGGAATTTTCCGTCCTCCATTTTGAAAATGGCCATTACCCATAACAGCTTTCTGGTCAGCACACAGTTAAACTGTAACATCGCCCACTTGAGCCATAGGGAAACATGGACATTACCTGGTACATCAGTTTTTCTCTCAGCTATAACTGACAGCAACTGATATTTTACTGACAGCAACTGATATATTTCAGATCTGACAAAATATTGTCAGAACTGGAAGGGATTATTGTCAGAAGAAAATGGTAAGCTTCTGAGAGGAACTGATGGCAAGGTAACTATGCAATGTTCATTTGAAGTTACCTCATGTGTTTATTTTAAATATTTTTACTCAGTACAGGTTCTCTTTAAGAGTAGTCATTTTCAGAGTCAAAGTAAAGGCAAAACTTATTTGGCTTTTATTAGTAATAAACACATGATGTTTCACGGCCTGTGCCGCTTCCTCAGCTCAGTAACAGTACCTTCAAAATAAATGGAGCGCTCTTTAGTTCGCGAACTTCCGTGGAAATTTCGGTTCGCACAAACTTCTGCGAACCGCAATAGACTTCAATGGATATGGAGTTGCTGCCCCCAGGAACGCTGTACAGCTACATACAATGCAAGGCTATAAAGCCGTCAGCACCACACTGCTCCTCCCACTACCCAATAACAATTTACTGCAATTACCAATCACTGTCTGGAATGCTAAGCTTATATTGATGGGAAGAGTACAGGGACTGCATCAGCACTGCACATGCACCGATTGGCCCCGACTGGCTAAACTTACAGGAGCCCTTACAGAGGTTCCAGAGGGCGGAGGCGAGGGACGGATCAGGCTGGAGGAATCCCCAAGTATGTATGAATCTTTTATTGCAGGTCGTCTCAGATTTCCTTTATAGGATACCTTAGCTCTTTTCAAAATTTAGAAACGGGGAGCAAACATGTGTAGGAGGCTCTCCTCATGCCCCGCTCCCCTGTTCCCTTCCAACCTCGTCCGTTATAATCTACTGTCTCCCCAAAGCTACTTCCGGGTCAGGAGGATCGGTGAGCACTGCACAGGCGCGTCCTTGCTGGTGCACCGTGGTGGGGAGCGCACAAGACTTTTATTGCACCAGGCTTATTTTTCTCAGGGAGTTCAGCCTTTAGAAAGGATACATTGGGCTTCATAGTAACTAAAGTTCCCAGCATGGATGTGAAAGCCTTCAATAAACCATTTTTCAGGTGCAGCTAGGACAATAAACGATCAGTGACCATTAGGGCAGACATTAAATAAAAAAAATCCGCCCATGGATACCATATATTCTCTTTATGTGCAATGAAAAAAACATAGTGGTGAATCTTAGTATATATTTAGTATTTATATAGCGCTGACATCTTCCACAGCACTGTGCAGAGTATTTATGTAGACTTGGGAAAACCCACAGAAAGGTTTAGTTTTCAGGTGTGTGCGCCAAGATCCTCTCCCCTGTACCAAGGGGGTCACAGTCCAAGAATCCCACACAGGATCGGCACCCCACCAATAAGTGTTATAAGCTCTTATACTTTATTAAATGAGAGGACGCAGATGATTGGCTCTGTGAGCCGCTCACGTGACCAGCATTGGTTTTTGCTGCTACAATGAGCTAGCAAAGTGGAAATGAGCGTGATGTGGCCATTCACCTGTGGCGATTTGAATTCACAGCTAGCGGTTTCCATCATACATCCAGGCGTTGATTGGTGAGTTACACTTCAAATTTCTGTGCGCACATTGGTGCAAATTTTTCCTTGAAGTTCCCCATCATGTCCGGCTTCCTTCCCTCCGTAGATCCATACATGTTGGTTATCCGCCCTGAGGGGTGGGGCTTAGGGTGTGTAACAAGGTTGTTGTGAAATGTTTGATGTATTTGACTTTCTTTGCAACTTGAGAAAGGCCATATAGGCCGAAACAGCGGGCTGCCGTTGCCTGTCATTTTATGATTTAATAAAGTATAAGAGCTTATAATACTTATTGGTGTGGTGCTGATCCTTTGTGGGATTCTTGTGCAGAGTATTTAGACTTGTCACTAACTGTCCCTCAGAGGAGCTCACAATCTAATTACTACCATAGTCATATGTGCATTGTAGTCTAGGGCTAATTTGGGGGTGAGGCAATTAACTAAAGGGGCCCATACACTTAACGATTTTCCCGCCGATATACGGCCGATTCGAACACAGTGATCGAATCGGCTGTGAAATCGCCGTGCACACCGCTGACAGAACGATCGATTTCCGTCCGAAATCGATCATTCCCGTCGATTCCTGTCGATCCGTCCGTGCGAAACATTTCTATCGATCGCCGGCAGGTCGGGAGTGCGTTGATAGCGGCGTTCGAATGACCGACGCAATACAGCGGGTATACGTTACCTGCTCCACCGGCGCGAGTCCCCTGGTCCTCGCTGTCTTCTTTCCGTGCTGGGTTCCGGACCGGCTGCTGCTACACAGAACTTCCTGTCCCGGCAGGAAGTTTAAACAGTAGAGCGCCCTCTACTGTTTAAACTTCTCCTGGACAGGAAGTTCAGTAGCTGCAGGAATGGTCTGGAGCCCGGAGCGGAGAAGAAGACAGCGAGGACCAGGGGACTCTCGCCGGCCGGAACAGGTAATGTATGCGGGGGGGGGGGGGAGGGGGCAGCGGCCGCAGCTCCACAGATTGTGATAGGTTTCAGGCTGAAATCGATTCACAATCTCTTTGCAGTAAGGTGGCCATACGATCCCTCTCTGATCAGATTAGATCAGAGAGGGATCTATCTGTTGGTCGAATCTGATGGCAAATCGACCAGTGTATGGCCACCTTAATTTGTATGTTTTTAGTGTGTGGGAGGACACCGGAGTGCCCGGGGAAACCCACACAAACACAGGGAGAACATACAAACTCCTTGCAGATAGTGCCCTGTTTGGGATTTGAACTGGGAAAACAGCATTGCAAGGCGAGAGTGCTAACCTTTACACCACCTATAGTGATATAAAGTTAAATATAGGAGTGGCTCCAAATCCCAATTACAATTAAGTATAAGATTACAGTGCTGCTCATAATTATTCATACTCCTGGCAAATTTTGACTTAAAGTTACTTTTATTCAACCAGCAAGTAATTTTCGGATGGGAAATGACATGTGTCTCCAAACGCTAATAATACGACGATGTACAAGAGGCATTATTGTGGGAAAGAAACATTTCTTACCTTTTATTTACATTTGAGCAAAAAGTGTCCAGTCCAAAATTATTCATCTCCTTCTCAGTAATCAATAGAAAAGCCTTTATTGGCTATTACAGCAATCAAACGCTTCCTATAATTGCTGAGCAGCTTTTTGCATTTCTCCACAGGTATTTTTGCTCATTCATCTTCAGCAATTAGCTCCAAATATTTCAGGTTGGAGAGTCTTCTTGCCATCACCCTGATCTTTAGCTCCCTCCACAGATTCTCAATTGGCTTCAAGTCAGGACTCTGACCGAGCCACTCCAAAGCGTTAATGTTGTTGTCTGCTAACCATTTCTTCACCACGTTTGCTGTGTGTTTTGGGCCATTGTCATGCTGAAATGTCCACTGGTGCCCAAGGCCAGGTTTCTCTGCAGACTGCCTGATGTCATTGAGAATCCTCATGTATTGCTCATTTTTCATGGTGCTGTTTACTGTGATTAGGTTCTCTGGTCCACTGGCTGAAAGACACTCCCAAAGCATTAGGTTCCCACCCCCATTTTTGACAATGGGGACAGTTTCTTTGGGTTGAAGGCTTCTCTGTTTTGTATGCCAAATGAAGGAAACATCATTGTGACCAAACAATTCAATTTTTGTTTCATCCGACCATAACACAGAAGACCAGAAGTCTTCTTTGTCCAGATGAGCATTTGCAAAGGCCAAGGGAGCTTTTGTGTGCCTTATCTGGAGAAGTGGTGTCCTCCTTGGTTTGCATCCGTGGAACCCAGCAGTGTGTAGTGTCCGTTGGATTGTCTGCCTTGAGACATTGCCACCAACAGAGCCCAGATTCACAAGGTGATCCTTGGATTCTTTTTCACCTCTCTCACTATCCTCCTGGCCAGCACAGGTGTCACTTTTGGCTTCTGACCATGTCCTCTGAGATTTTCCACAGTGGGGCACATCAGGTATTTTTTTATTAATACTTTGCACTGTAGCCACTAGAACTTAAAAACATTTAGAAATGGATTTTTAGCCCTTTCCTGACTTGTGAGCAGCCACAATGTGTAGCCGCAGGTCTTCACTGGGCTCCTTTGTCTTAGCCATGACTGTCCACAAACCAACTGCAGAGAGCTGCTGTTTTTCACCTGTTGAGTTGATTAAAACAGCTGTTCCCAATTAATCAGGGTAATTAGAATACTTTAGAACATCTTGGACTATTTGGAATGGCATAGAACTTTGGATTTTCCCACAGACTGTGACAGTTTTGTGAATAATAATGAATACTTTTGGACTGGACACTTTTTGTTCAAATGTAAATAAAAGCTGAGAATTTTTTTTCCCACAATAATGACTTTTGTACATCGTCTTCTTATCTTTTGGGAGACACCTAGAGGCTTGATTCACTAAACCGTGATAATTAATGATAACTCATTTTGCACGATCGCGACTTTTGGCGCACTTACGAATTATCGCATGCAAACGCAAAAACGCACGGGAAACCGGCCGTGATATGAGTTATCACGGTTTAGTGAATCAAGCCCCATGTCATTTCCTGTCAAAAAATTAATTGCTGGTTGAATAAAAGTAACTTTAAGTCAGAATTTGCCAGGGGTATGAATAATTATGGGCAGCACTGTATATGAAAGATCCATGGCAACTTTCAGAAATAAGAATTTTAAGGGATTCCAACTCAACTGTTTAGCCACTTCACCCCCAAGGGTTTTTACTGTAACGGACCAGAGCAACTTCCCCCATGTCAGTGCACCTCCCTTTCATTCCCTAATAAAGTTAACACTACTTATCACGCAGAAATGATCTATACCTTATACCACAAATCAGGCTTTTTGGTGTGATATTTGTTTTTCAGTAATTACTTTATTTTCTATTAAGTTTAGAGGGTAAACATATAGTATATGCCCCTATAGTTTTATAATAAACAATTCTGCTGTAAATAAAACCCTCACATTTGATTTGCCCATTTGTCCTGGTGATTACAACCTTTAAATTATGTCCCTAGTACAGTATGGTGACAATATATTTTTTTGAAAGAAAGGTGTATTTGTTCTCTTTTGAATTTTTAATAATTACAAGCCTTTATTTACATTTATTTATTTATTTTTAATTCTGTCATTTGTTTGTGTTTTATTTTGGTTACTATGGGGTGGCAGGGAGTGGGAAAGGAGGTATTTATTTTAAATTAGGTAATTTGAAAAAAGGGTGTACAATGTGTATTTTTAATTTTGTATGTATTTTTTTCCCACTAGATGTCCTCACACTCACTAGTCTGTGTGCTTTGAACAAGCACACAGACAGTGTTGTTAAAGGAAAGATCATTGGTTAAAGGAAATATAATTGGCTTTTCGTTGAACCCATGATCTTTCCCTTACATGCACTTTGTTTGGTTCAGGGAACACTCCTTCCCTTTCACCAATCGCAATTGTCTGAGACACACAGTACACGCAGCAGATGGGCGCTTGCTTGGCAATGTTGGTGGCAGAGGACATTTTAAAACGTCTGTTGTTCCATTAAGCGGGACCAACAGGTCATTTTAATACTACTGGCGGTTCAGTAGCAATGTAAGTACTGATTATTATTATTATTGATGATGTATATCATCTTCTGTGGTGGTGTTTGGAAGCTGCTCCACTACCATCAGTGATATAAACTTCTGTTTTTCACCCTCAGTGCGGCCATCAATGATATAAACTTCTGTTTTTCACCCTCAGTGCGGCCAGAGGTGAAGGTGTGGGGCCGTCAGCACCCAGACAGGGTGACAAGACTTCAGTGTCTGGCATACGGGTTTCACCCTCGGCCTGTGGATGTGAAGTGGGTGAGGAATGGAGAGGACCATATTCCTTCAGATGAAGCCAGTCCCATCCTCCCCCATCCTGACGGCACCTATCAGACCAGAGTCAGCGTGGAAGTGCCAACAAGGGAGGGCGACACTTACTCCTGCCATGTGGAGCACAGCAGCCTGGAGGAGACCCTTAGCGTCATATGGGGTGAGTGATATCTATACAGAGAAGATAGAGGCAGCCATAGATGGGGAAATGTGTTTCTGAGGACACTATGTTAGGAGCAATTAAACCAGCAAGCCTCAATGATTTGAAGCAGATACAAATGGCACAGGATGAGCCCTGATAAAAAATAGTTAAAGCCACAATTAGCGGCAATGAAGTTAAATTATGGTGCCCAATAAATATCAGGTGCTTTATCGGGGGCCATAATTTAACTTAATTGCCGCTAAACGTGGCTTCTACTATTGCCCCCTGCGGCCTCAGGGTATAGTTTAGAGGGCTAAGATTAGATAGATGGGGAGGTTAAGGTTAGGCAGGGGATAGATACATTTAGGCAGTGTGCAGGGGTGGTGGTTAAGGTTAGGCAGCGGCGAGAGTGGTGAAGTGTAAGGCACCAGGGGGTCTTAGAGTTAGGCACACGTAGAGGGAGGGTTCAGTATGAGAGTAGGCAGGGGTGATATTATTCATTACCTGGTCCTAGCGATTCATCCATAAGTTTGTAGGTGTCCTGCAACCAGCCAATCACCATGTGGCTTCAGTTCCGGCATGGTGATTGGCTGGTTGCAGGACACCTGCAAACTAACCAGGAAGTGGAGGAGATGCGATCGCCGGGGGCAGCTAATGTACAGGTCCTTCTAAAAAAATTAGCATATTGTGATAAAGTTCATTATTTTATGTAATGTACTGATAAACATTAGACTTTCATATATTTTAGATTAATTACACACAACTGAAGTAGTTCAAGCCTTTTATTGTTTTAATATTAAAGATTTTGGCATACATTAGCCTAATTAAAATTAGCCTATCATGAAAAGGTTCTCTAAACAAGCGATTAACCTAATCATCTGAATCAACTAATTAACTCTAAACACCTGCAAAAGATTCCTGAGGCTATTAACACTCCCAACTTAATATGCAAAAAGTTATGGGTTACCAGCCACCTTAATATGTCAAGTATCAAAATTTATTAGTCAAGAAAAAGGGAACATAGAGAATCTCCAAAAATACACATGTGGAAGGAGCACTCATGATTCAATAATTAAAATTGCATATGCAAAAGCTTATTAGCCATCAACAGCAATGAATAGTAAACATTCCAGTTTAGTATTGCACATAAATGATTTCACACTTGCATACTCCAGGCATCCCGCGCTTACATACTGGTGCCATGCGCATTATAGATAATTTTGGTGGGGGCCCCCCTAAAAAGATATACGTCTGCTCCAGGCAATAGCCACAATTAGTGGAACTCAAGTCATCACCCCGCTCAATATCCGTGTAGCTGGGGCTGACAGACTAATTCTCTGGAGAAATGGCAGTTCATATATCCAGATGAGGAAATAAAGGGTGGGTCTCACCAAACGCAGATGCTGGCGTCTCTCAGGCTTCTCCGGTGCGAAAAACACGACTTTTTATGGTGCTTATGGGGCGGCCTAAGTAGATGTAAAGCCGTCCTTTTCATCTGCTCCCCCCGAGAAACGAGTCACCTCACTCTGGGCGCAGGTCAGTTAGCCGTGTCTTTCCAGAGAGGCAAACAGCGGGGAGGCCGGCCGGACACAGGACGCCAAGCACTCATCAGCGCGGGAGCGTGGCTGGAAACTCAAGCTGCGTAGCTCCGCCCACCGACGTTTCGCGTCATGTGTGACGCTTCATCAGGGTGGGGCTTCAACATACAACTATGCGTTTAAGAACAGTCTACAGGCCCGCCCCATCTCCGTCCTCGTAACATACTTATAGTCCACGGGCAACTGGATGGGCTGACAGCCTTACACACATGTGTCAGTCATGAGTCGGCACTTGCGCAGAGCAGGAATACCGAGCACTTGAAGGAATCAACAGGAACACCATCACTTCACATCACAATAGAGGGGGAGACGGCTGAATGCCATAAAAACGTCATATAACGTAAGGCGCTCAAATAAATGGAACTCCACATCACATAGTGGCATGATGCAATTTTCAACAAGTCCATATAATTCATGATTCCACACTCCATCTATCATAGGGTTTGTTCTGGGTAATTCACCATGTAGGTACTGAGATGGATGAACATATCATTACTGTTCTTCTTGTTTTTACGGGGCACCTAATCCATGTGGCACCTATCATTCATTGCGGATCCATACATATCCCAATCAATCAATCGTATCGTCGGATCCTCAGAAATGGAGTTAAATCCAATTCTGCATTTAAGCCAAATGGTGCTACGGTTTTTAATTTAAAGATCCAAGATGCTTCCTTACAGTACAGTAGTTCGTCAAAATCTCCTCTCCTGGTGGATACCTTTAATTTGTATATACCCTTAACTAAAGTACCTGTTACTTCATTGCCATGACACTCTCTATAATGATCATATATACCTCCAATGGCTTTACCTCCTCTAATTTTACCCAAGTGCTCTAACACCCTTTTTTTCATGGCCCTTTTTGTTTTACCAATGTATTTGAGTCCGCACGGGCACTGTATCATGTAGACGACACGTGTCGTATTACAATTAATAAATGATCGTATATCGTATTCTACGTCGCCCAGGCTATTTTCAAACACACCGGTTCGTTCAATGAAAGGGCAAAGTTTACACTTGCTACACTTATATGACCCATTGGGTACACCTCTTTGTAGCCATGTGTCACTATTGACACTAAATTCACTTCGGACTAATTTGTCCTTTAGATTGGGTGCTCTTTTTGCAGTGAGGAGTGGACGGGGGCCTACCACCCTCGCTATCTCATCCGAGGCCGTCAAAATTGGCCAAAATGTAGACAGCAATCCTCGTAGGCCTTCCCAATGAGTGCCAAAGCTGGTCACGAGCCGCATATGTCCCCCCCCCCTCCACAGTGGACTTCCCACCGCGAGCGGCCAGGAGATCATTTCTGTCCAGGTTCCATGCCCGCTTCAATGCCCTCCGCAAAACAGAGTGCGTATATCCGCGTTCGCGAAACCGTTCATACATGTCCCTGGACTCACGCCGAAAGTCACTCTCATTGGAACAGTTTCTCCGTAACCGGAGAAACTGTCCATAGGGGATACCTCTTTTAAGTGACGGTGGGTGATGACTGGAGGCATGGAGAAGCGTGTTACCGGCTGTGGGCTTCCGAAAAGATGTGGAGACCACTTTATTTCCATCAACTCTAAGACGCAGATCCAGAAAAGGTATCTCACTGCCTTATGAATATGTGAGTTTGATATTACGCTCATTAGAGTTGAGGGCAGAAACAAATGATTCTAATTCGTCTACACTGCCACTCCATGCCACCAAGACGTCATCTATGTACCAAATCCATAGGGCGACGTGCGCCCCAAAATCTGGGTTGGGGAATACATCTCTCCGCTCCCACAATCCCAGATGTAAACACGCATACGCGGGAGCGCACGCCGCCCCCATGGATGTTCCGCGTACCTTATTATTAAAACTCCCAGCCTGGTTCATTACTCAAAACCGCAATCATGGGTAAGACTGCCGACCTGACTGCTGTCCAGAAGGCCATCATTGACACCCTCAAGGAAGAGGGTAAGACACATAAAGAAATTTCTGAACCAATAGGCTGTTCCCACAGTGCTGTATCAAGGCACCTCAGTGGGAAGTCTGTGGGAAGGAAAATGTGTTGCAGAAAACGCTGCACAACGAGAAGAGGTGACCGGACCCTGAGGAAGATTGTGGAGAAGGACCGATTCCAGACCTTCGGGAACCGGCGGAAGCAGTGGACTGAGTCTGGAGTAGAAACATCCAGAGCCACCGTGTACAGGCGTGTGCAGGAAATGGGCTACAGGTGCCGCATTCCCCAGGTCAAGCCACTTTTGAACCAGAAACAGCAGCAGAAGCACCTGACCTGGGCTACAGAGAAGCAGCACTGGACTGTTGCTCAGTGGCCCGAAGTACTTTTTTTGGATGAAAGCAACTTTTACATGTCATTCGGAAATCAAGGTGCCAGAGTCTGGAGGAAGACTGGGGAGAGGGAAATGCCAAAATGCCTGAAGTCCAGTGTCAAGTACCCACAGTTAGTGATGGTCTGGGGTGCCATGTCAGCTGCTGGTTTTGGTCCACTGTGTTTTATCAAGGGCAGGGTCAATGCAGCTAGCTATCAGGAGATTTTGGAGCACTTCATGCTTCCATCTGCTGAAAAGCTTTATGGAGATGAAGATTTCATTTTTCAGCACGACCTGGCACCTGCTCACAGTGCCAAAACCACTGGTAAATGGTTTACTGACCATGGTATTACTGTGCTCAATTGGCCTGCCAACTCTCCTGACCTGAACCCCATAGAGAATCTGTGGGATATTGTGAAGAGAAAGTTGAGAGACGCAAGACCCAACACTCTGGATGAGCTTAAGGCCGCTATCGAAGCATCCTGGGACTCCATAACACCTGAGCAGTGCCACAGGCTGATTGCCTCCATGCCACGCCGCATTGAAGCAGTCATTTCTGCTATAGGATTCCTGACCAAGTATTGAGTGCATAACTGAACATAATTATTTGAAGGTTGACTTTTTTTGTTTTAAAAACACTTTTCTTTTATTGGTCGGCTGAAATATGCTAATTTTTTGAGATAGGAATTTTGGGTTTTCATGAGCTGTATGCCAAAATCATCAATATCAAAACAATAAAAGGCTTGAACTACTTCAGTTGTGTGTAATGAATCTAAAATATATGAAAGTCTAATGTTTATCAGTACATTACAGAAAATAATGACGTCTTCTTAGGTCCGTCCCTGGCGCCTCCCACGAAGCGGTCCACGCGCATCACGTGACTATGCTACAAACACTTCCTCCTTCAACCCGGAAGGAGGAAGTGTTTGTAGTCACGTGACCTCCGTTCTTACCGCATCGTGGGAGGCGCCAGGGACGGACCTAAGAAGACGTCCGACAGGAAGCTTGACTCCCAACCAGCCCGCACAGATAGCAACTATCGGAGCGGATTTGAGCAGCCCTAGTTGTGACCGCACCGGGGCCCCTGGACCAGAGGGGCCCACTAGGAACCCTCCTTCATCCATCTTATTAACCTTTGCTTTGGTGCTATGCTGGTAATGAACACCTCTATATGTGCATAGTGGCAGTGGCGTAGCTAGAGATCATGGGGCCCCATAGCAAAACTTTCATGCCCCCCCCCCCCCCCCCCGCACAGCCCGCACAGGTTTACTGGGAGATATCCGGATAGTAACTATCCGGGTATCTCCCGGATCGGATTTGAGCAGCCCTAGTCACAACCTTTGTATCGCCTATTGCTACACCACTGAGCTTTACATAACAAGGAGTTAGAGTGAATGGAAGAGTAACAGATCTGCAGAGTAATGATGCATTTATAATATATGTTGCTTTATGAAAACTAATAGTACATTTTTCACAGACGAGATTCTCACCATCTTATGTTTCCTCTGTGTTTCTCTCTCAGAACCCGACAGTGGCCTCTCTCCTGCTGTGATTGCTGTCATTGCCATCTGCAGTCTGCTTGTTGTCGCTGCAGTTATCGGTGGAGTCCTCCTGTACAAGAGTAAGTGTCACACCAGGAGAACTGTCTGTTATCAGAACTGTTTATATCTCCTGATTTTACTCTCTGTCATGGGGAACAATATGCTGGGCTTCTCCTGGGCTGGAGATCTCTGGAGAACATTAGTGACCAAAAACATTTCTCCAGAATTTAATAAAGTTGACTGTCAAGTTAATAAAACGTTGGAAGCCACTGATAACCAAACCACAATTCCTGTCCCTCACATTCACCAGTACCGGGGCTCACATGCAACACCATTGTCCTTGCTGCATAAACTGTGTTACACTATTTGAGGCACTTCGTGTCCCCTCTAGATCTGGTGTAGGCATGCCAGCCCTCCACATATGTACAGTAACTTGGGTGAGTATGGGACATAGCAGGGGGGCAGTCCCAGTGTGTTTACCTGGTGGCACCACCCCAAGTCTTGTCCTTGCTGTGCACAGAGGTGGCATATGCTTAACCATGTTACACTATATTAAAGTTATTTATGTTTAGATGTATCACTATTTACACTGGAAGCAAGAGAAAACACAAGGAGGAGTTGTCTATCATCTCTATAAGATATAAAGCACAAAAACCATCGCAGATGGTGCTGCCGGAGAAATAACAGGACAATCCACAAACTGTGATGAGAGAGAGTAAAAACATTCATGGCAATGTCCCGATGCAAATACAAATGTCAGAGCCTGTCCTGGCACTGGTGAATAATTCCAGATCTCCACCCCTACAATTTACATCATTCGAGGGCCACATCATCCGCCTCTACCATCCCCTCCCAGCCATTGTTGCGGTCTTATATCACCCTCTGTCAAGCTCCATTCGTTACTTTCTCGACAACCTTGCCTCCTGGCTCCCACACATCCTATCATCTGACCTCCCCACCATCATCCTTGGGGATTTCAACATTCCCATCGATTAACCCAACAACTCCATTTTGACTTGGCTACTCACTATGGCCAACTCCTTTGGCCTAGTACAACATACCAACCCCCCGACCCACACTGAAGGTCACACTCTTGACCTGATACTCATTAAATCCACCACCATTACAGACCTTGACATCGCACCCTTCCCTCCCTCAGACATCACCTTCTCACCTTCAACCTCCTCACAGAAGGCACCACCCGCCCACCTGGTCGATGGCAGTGAGATCTACGTCAGCTCAACCCTAGTGTCCTAGCTGACCCCCTCCATGCCCTCTCCTCCTCTCTCCCCGTCCAAACCTGTCCTAATCTTGCTGCAGCTCAGTATCGTCAAACCCTCAGCCCTAGAGGAAACTGCTCCCCAATATTTTGCCGCAACCGCCCCCCCTAACCCCCAGCGCACCACCCATACTCACAACCTCCAGAGGGTAACACGTGCCACTGAACGAAAATGGAGGAAAACTAAACTTAATCAGGATTTCCTACAGTACAAGGCTAACCTGCTACATTTCCACACTTCCCTTGCTGATGCAAAGCAGGAATACTTCACCAAGCTCATCGGAGCTCAAGCTTCCAACCCCCGGTGTCTCTTTGCCACTTTCAACTCCCTGCTTAAACCCACCATCCGTTTCCTCCCTCTCTGTCACGGATTTAGACACCCACTTGGCCCCAACAAAATTGTCTCAATTAGTCAGGAAATATCCAGCCTTCAATCCTCACCTCCCACCTCCTCCAATCCAGCTCCTCCTCCATCCTATCCTTCCCTCACCTCCTTCAGTCCTACTACCATTGAGGAAGTCAATCACCTAATGCAGACTTCCCATACCACTACTCCCCCCCCCCCCCCCCTCCCTTGACCCTGTCCCTTTTGACTTCTCTGTCTCCATCCTCACTTTCTGGATTTGGCCCCAGTCCTCACTGCCCTGTTTAACCTCATCCTATCAACAGGCACTTTCCCCTCAGACTTCAAGCAGGCCACTGTACTACTCCTGCTCCCTTGACTTCTCATTACCCTCCAACTACTGCCCTATCTCCCTCCTTCCCTTTTCCTCAAAACTCCTTAAACATCTGGTTCACAAATGCCGGAACGAGTACCTCAATGCCAACTCCCTGCTAGACCAGCTCTCACCAATGTGGTCAATGACCTTGCCTTAGCTAAAGCTGAAGGCAATTACTCCATTCTCCTCCTTGACCTTTCAGCAGCTTTTGACACAGTGGACCATCCCCTACTTCTCCAGTCCCTTACAGGTCATGGGCATTCATCCTACCTCTCCAACCGCACCTTCACGACCTCCTTTAATGAGTCCTCATCCACCCCCAACCACCTCTTGGTAGGAGTCCCCCAAGGCTATGTCCTTGGCTCCCTACTATTCTCCCTATACACATCCTCCATTGGCAAGGTTATCTCCTCCATGGGTTTTAACTATCATCTGTATGCAGATGACACCCAAATCTACCTCCACACCCCTGACCTATCCACCACTACCATGGACAAGGTCTCATCCTGCCTATCAGTCATCTCCTCCTTGATTTCCGCTAGGTTCCTGAAACTAAACCTGGACAAAACAGAATTTATGATCTTTCCACCCTGGCCATCCCTGACCCTCCCAGATGTGAATGTCACTGTTAATCACACTATCATTCACCCTACCTCTCAAGCGCGCTGTCTGGGTATCACCCTAGACTCCGTACTCTACTTCACCCCCCACATCCAAAACTTCACAAAGTCCTGCAACTTCCACCTCTATAACATCCACAAGATCTACCCTTTCCTGACCTCTGTCACCACCAAACTCCTCATCCATGCCCTCATAATTTCCCGCCTTGACTACTGCAACGCCCTTCTGTCTGGTTTCCCTATGACCCGAATTGCCCCTCTGCAGTCCGTCATGATTGCGGCAGCCAGAATTATCCACTCCTTCCATCGCTCCACCACAGCGACTCCCCTCTGTGAATCCCTCCACTGGCTTCCTCCACTGGATTCAAGATACTGTGTCTGGCCTACAAATCTGTCCACAAAGCCTGCCCAACCTGCATTTCAAATCTTACCCAGAGGTACCACCTAACCGCTCACTCTACTCCTCCAATAAACTTTGCCTGCTGCCCCCCGCCTTACCCAATCCCATACATGCCTCCAGGACTTCTCAAGAGCTGCTCCAACACTATGGGACTCCCTACCTCCCCCCATTAGGGTTTACCCCTCCTTCAACATCTTCAAGAAGGCCCTCAAAACTCACCTTTTTACTCTGGCCTACCCCCCATCCCTCACTAGTGCTCTAAAGCCGTAGCTGAACTCTGGTCCCCTTCCTTTTGTGTCCCCACCTCTCCCTCTAGATTGTAAGCCTTCGGCAGGGTCCTCCTCCTTGTGTCTCCTACCTGTTCATGCGCCTCCATCACCGTACACCCATCCTATGGATCTGAGTGAACTCGCCTTGCCTAATCTCCATGCTCCCCTCCAGTGACTGACTAAGCATTACCTTGTACTCATACTGTTCTGCGTGATCTGGTTTTTCTTGTATTCCTATATTGTCTTATTGCTGTACTAGGGACTTTAGCCGTTTAATAACTGGCTCTAGGTCCATCATTGCCGCCACCTGTCAGCGCTTGTGCGTGCACGCCTGCTCAACGCATGCACACGCCCGCTCGTTCCCCTGGCTGTCCTGCTCCTGTCCGAGGCTGTCCCTGCGGCACATGCGCAGTAGCACAAACGCAGAGACACACACAGACATGGGACGCAGAGACACGGGTTTTATTAGGTAGGATTTCACCCTTAAATATTGTCTGTAACCTTAACTATTGTCCAGTGCTGCGTAATATGTTGTCGCTTACAAATACAATAAATAAATAAATCTCACAATGGAGAAAATTGGCCAAAAGTACCTCAAAATCAGTTGTTTGGGTCCTTGGTCAGAGTGGTAGTTACCGGTATGCCTTTGGCCACAATCCGCATCTCTTTGTCCGCTGGTGCATTCATGTCTTACGGATTGAGAGAGACAACAAAATAGTGCAGACTGTGCCACACGATGGAACCTCTACACAGACAAATGCACTTACTTCACAACATCTTGTTTATTAGCATAAGAAAAGTTTAATTGTAACAAATCCTTACCCAGGTCTTCGGCTCCCGTCTTCGTCAGGGGTAACCCTGGGTTAGAATTTGTTACACTGAACCTTTGATGTGCTAATAATCAAGTAGTTATAAAGTAAGTGCAATTTGCCTGTGTGCAGGTACAATCGTGTGGTGCAACCTGCACTATTTCGTTGCTTCTCTCATTGATGCCAGTGCTGTGTCCAATTGTGCTTCTCTAGAGTTTGTGCGTTTGTGCTACCCCTCATGCATAGTAGGATCCTGTTCTGTCCTTACCCCAGAGTCCATGGCGGCCTAGAGTAGGGGTTTAGTAATCTACGCCACCCGGAAATGTGCCACTGAGCATGTGAAGGAAGGCAACTCTGAGGCAGCACCGGCTTGTATCTGACCAGCTGATGGAGGGGAGACACGAGTGCACCAGCAGGCAGCTAGATACAGATTGTGGCCACAGGACATTTGATGCTCATCACTACCACTGGGGACCCAAACATCTGATTTAAAGGTACTTTTTGTTCTCTGTTGGTAGAGCTGGTATTATTAACCAATGCCAGTGCAGACTGCGACATTTGTGTCTGACAGCAGTGACTCTGCCCTGGTTGGTTTGGTGAAAAGACTGTACTGTACTTGTTGGACATGTGCTGGGGCTGATAGTCTGTTATTACAAGAACACTGCATGTGTTACACTCAGGGATGAAGTGTGATGTCAAAAGTGGGCCTGCCAGTAATATTATCTTCTGTACAGCCCATAATACATCTGTATGTGGGTTTATTTAAGCTAGATTGTTAGCAGAAATTACGCTGAAATAGTCAGTAGCCAATAATCACAATTACAAACTGTATTTCCCAATAAGCAGCATACAGATGATAAACAATGTATTGATATTAAGCAATAGATGTGAAGAGATTAATATACCATCAGTTAGGTGGGAAATTGTACAGTATTATGAACAGAACAATGCATCTCCATTTGGGAGACACAGATGATACGTCCCCAGCTGGGAGACAAGCTATAGCATTGGAAAGATTATTATATCTCTGATTATACATAAGAAAGCCACACAAATTAAGAACTTAATACATCACGAATATGACTAAACCCATCATCCCTCCATCCTCTCACTGATGTGCAGCTGGTAACCATTATCCAGTGGCGTAGCTAAGACGCTATGGGCCCTAGTGCAAGTTTTACATTGGGCCCCCCCTCCAAGAACTCTATACATAACAATTGATACGGCGCACCAGAACCTGCCAATGGCAACTACAGTATCAGAGGTGTAAGAAGGGGATGGGGAACAGTTTGTTACTGATTACTGCTATTCAAAGTATCTATAGAAGTGATTATTACCAGCACAGGACCAATAGAGAGCTAATAATGCATCTCTTATTGCTGTTACGGTCAGAACCCAAAGTCTGGCCATTTCGGGTTCTGGCCGGTCAAAACGCAAAGTGGTCATGCACCTGCGGCCAATAATAGAAATTAATTGGTTGGCCGTCTCACATGAAAGAATCCCGGCGGAAAAAATGAATGAATTCCCCAGCGGCAATGTAACAGATGAAGCCGCCTCTTCAGCTCTGCCTCCTCTCCTCCCCCTGACCCTCTCCTATGCAGCTGCGGCAGCCGGGGGACATGCGTGTCCCGAGAGTCGTTAGTCGCAGCAGCGAATCCTGCCGTTCGTTCCTCAGCAGAGCGAGTGCTGGCAGAAGCAATGTCTGCAGCCTTCCCGCTCTGCTTCCCTGCTGCTGGGAATGACTTGGGGGACACCCGTGTGTCCCCGGCTGGCGCAGCTGCATAGGAGAGGGTCAGGGGGAGGAGAGGAGGCAGAGCTGAAGAGGCGGCTTCATCTGTTACATTTCCCGCTGGTGAATTAATTCATTTTATGCGGCCGGGATTCATTCATGGGAGACGGCCAACTAATTCATTTCTAACATTGGCCGCAGGGACACGGCCACTTCGCATTTTGACCGGCCAGAACCCGAAGTGGGCAGACTTCAGGTTCTGGCCGTAACATTGCTATGCCACTGCCAGGATCCCTAGCTGATACGTCTGTCCCAAGGTAAGGCTGGGATCACACTACACACGGCAGCGGACCAGTTTCTACAACAAACGAGCATGTCAACGCATCCTATGTTAATTATTGGATAAATCCAATTGGTATATTACCCATCACAAAACACAATATTACTAAAACTTCAAAAGCGCATTTAACAAGCAGGCAAATATATCTGACAAGAATTGTGTGACAGATTATAGGCGCTCTCACACTCTCTTATTTGTCCACTTTGCAGTAGACTGAAAATATTGATTGAGGGTATCAATCCATCAATTTCTATCGTGTGGAAGGATTTGATCTCTCACTGATCATATTCTGATCTGATAGGAGATAAATCTTTTGGCCACATCGGGGGACATCTATTAGTGTATGGGCCCCGTTAGATCTACTTTGTTTTTAGATGCTCATTTTGTTCTTTACTCTTCTCTGATTCTAATTCTATCTCTTGTATTTCAGAAAAGAAAGCCGGCTACAAGACCACCAGCAGTAAGTTCCCTTTCAGTATACAGTATTTTGTGCTGTTCTGTATGTTTTTATTAGTGCTGAACCTTCATTTTGCATAATCATAATTTTGCATAAAAATTTGCAATTAATAAATGAAATTATGTAAAATTTCAAGCAAATTCATAATTAAGTTTGCTTCTAGCCGTAATGAGGATCTGAAATTTCGCAGTTACGCAAATTTTTGTGAGGTGGGCTGCCTAATTCTAGGGGTTCATCTGGCCAACTTACCTAAACAAACGTAACCTACCTAATACTGGGGAAACATCTGGCTAACCTGGGAAGGAGGGCTGTCTAATACTGGTGGCACAGCTGCATACCCATATTTGGTAGGGAACCTACCTTATACTGGGGGCACAGCTGGCTACCTATACCTGGGGAATGAACCTACCTAATTCTGGAGCACATCTGGCTACCTATGCTTGAGGAGAGAAGGGCTGCTTAACCACTTCAGCCTTCAGTGTTTTTCACCTTCCATTCATTCGCCAATAACTTTATCACTACTTATCAGAACTAAATAATCTATATCTTGTCTTGCCACCAATTAGGCTTTCTTTGGGTGGAATTATTTTATTCTAAACTAGCCATCCCGCGTCGTAGCATACGCCGCATCTATCTATCTAATAGAGTACGTGCCTCAACCTTGAAGCAAGAAGAAGTAGGCTTTCCATGAGAAAATGTATGCGTGCTCAAACACCAAGTTTAACCCTAGCAAGTCTGGCTTTGCAAATCCAGCCTAATTGGCTATTCATGAGGCAATGCTCATGCAAATATGCATTTGCTTTCGCATGCCAAACTATGCAGGGTCAAAAAACCAATACTGCAAAGTGCTCTCTCGCTGCCTGGGAACCACAGCGGCACCCCGGAGTGGGAGGCTGGGTGGCGCAGCTGCTCCCCCCCCCCCCCCCCCAGCGTGGCCAGCGCTGCGGAGAGCCGTCCGCACCCACCTCCTAATATTAAAAACAGCCACTTACCTTAACGTCCATTGGGTTCTGCTACATGCGCATTAATTTTCTCATGGAAAGCATTTTGTGCAGTTTGTATCCTTTGGAGGCAGGTGGTGGATGGCTTGCTCCGGTGGTGTGAACCCTGGAGTGAGTGCGCCTGTCCTCCCCCCCCTCTGGAGTGCTGTATGTGAGCCAGCCCTGAGCTCTAAAGCTCGGGGTGACCCATGCTTCTCTCCTTTCTCATGTGGTGCCCCCAAATTAATGTGCATGTAGCAGAACGCAATGGACGTTGAGGTAAGTGCCTGTTTTTAATATTGGGAGGTGGGTGCAGACGGCTCTCCCCGGCGCTGGCCAAACTTGGGGGGGGGGGGGTCGTCCATGCCACCCAGCCTCCCCCTCCGGGGTGCCGCTGTGGTTTCCAGGCAGTGAGAGAGCCTGGGACCCTGCGGTCCCCCCAGTTGTATAAAAAGGGGGCATTGGGAATCCTCCCCGTGGCGCTCCTGGAGGCCTGGAGCACACCAAAAACTGCTAGCAGATCCGCAAAATGCTAGCAGATTTTGAAACGCTTTTTCTTATTTTTCTGTAGCATTTCACCTAGCATTTTGCGGTTTTGTAAAGCGTTTTTGGTGTAGTAGATTTCATATATTGTTACAGTAAAGCTGTTACTGAACAGCTTCTGTAACAAAAACGCCTGCAAAACCGCTCTGAACTGCCGTTTTTCAGAGCGGTTTGCGTTTTTCCTATACTTAACATTGAGGCAGAAACGCATCCGAAATCCAAAAAAATGCCTCACCTCGGGAGTATGCGTTTCAGCAAAACGCCTCCCACTCTGGTGTGCACCAGCCCATTGAAATACATTACCCAAGCGTATCCGCAGCCGCAAGTGGATCGCAAAACACTGCCGAACCGCTCTGGTGTGCACTAAGCCGGATAGTGCTAATGTAGCATGTAGCAGGGTGACTGCTTTGTGGTATTGGTTTGTGCATGCATTTGCATGAGCATTGCCTCATGAATATCCAATTAGGCCAGATTTGCAATGTCAGACTTGCTAGGGTAAGGCCTCTTTTCCATGGACTGTGAATAGGCAGTGAAATGGCTCTCAAACTCTCACAACTGCTCACTGCTGCCTGGTAACTGCTCACTGCTGCCTGGTAACTGCTTGCTGCTGCCTGGTAACTGCTCACTGCTGCCTGGTAACTGCTTGCTGCTGCCTGGTAACTGCTTGCTGCTGCCTGGTAACTGCTCGCTGCTGCCTGGTATCTGCTCACTGCTGCCTGGTATCTGCTCACTGCTGCCTGGTAACTGCTTGCTGCTGCCTGGTAACTGCTTGTTGCTGCCTGGTATCTGCTCACTGCTGCCTGGTAACTGCTTGTTGCTGCCTGGTAACTGCTTGTTGCTGCCTGGTAACTGCTTGTTGCTGCCTGGTAACTGCTTGTTGCTGCCTGATAACTGCTTGCTGCTGCCTGGTAACTGCTTGTTGCTGCCTGGTAACTGCTTGCTGCTGCCTGGTAACTGCTTGTTGCTGCCTGGTATCTGCTCACTGCTGACTGATAACTGCTCGCTGCTGCCTGGTAACTGCTTGCTGCTGCCTGGTAACTGCTTGTTGCTGCCTGGTAACTGCTTGTTGCTGCCTGGTAACTGCTTGTTGCTGCCTGGTAACTGCTTGTTGCTGCCTGGTAACTGCTTGTTGCTGCCTGGTAACTGCTTGTTGCTCCCTGGTATCTGCTCACTGCTGCCTGGTAACTGCTTGCTGAGCACACAGCTCAACAGTCCGTGGAAAAGAGGCCTTAAACTTGGTGTTTGATCACGCATACATTTTCTCATGCAAAGTACTTCTTCTTCTTGTTTGAAGGTTGAGGCACTTAGTCTATTATATATATAGATGCATGCATTTTAATATGCATATTAAGAAACAAAATGGAAAAAATTCATTATTTTTCAGTTTTAAAAAGGTGCGCAACATTTTTTTGGGTACAATGAGAGAGTGTGGGAGGGAAGGAGAAGGAGTTAAATTAAAATGTAAGTGTGTGTAATGATCAGTGGCGTATCTGATGATCAGAACGTGCTCTATCAGAACAGTAGTCAGTATTTTATTCAGAGTGTGATCACAGGTGTATTGGTGCACAGTTATCAGGAGTACTCCTAAAGTGATAGCCCTAAGTGGCTGGGGCTATCACTATACAGAGAGTGGTCGTACAAGCTAGGTCGGCAACGGGTCGGTCAGTAGCGGTACAGAATCGTCAGGCAAATCGAAGTCGGTATACAGGCAAAGGTCGGCAGCAGATCAGATAGGCAGAAGTACAGTATCGTAAGGCAGAGTTCAAGGTCGGTAATCAGGCAGAGGGTCGGCAACAGATCAGATTGGCAAGGTACAGAATCAGGAGGCAGAGAGAGTAATCAAAGGTTCAAGCAAGAAGTCATACACAGAAATATCAATACAATATAAATTATAATAATCCTAAGCTATGTGTAAATCCCCGGGGTCCTGCCGGATCAAACACACCAGGATCTGACTAACGTCTGAGAGCTATCACTGTGAAGTATTCAACAACAGACAAAGATCAAATGACAAGCAGGTCCTAAAATACTGTGGACCAAGCGAACAGCGCCGCCCAGAAGCCCAGCGAATCAGACAGCAGGCAAGTGTCAGCTGACCACAAGGTCAGCCGACACGTCTTCTGACCGAATAAATGCGGTGGCGATCCGCGCGCACGTGAGTCTGGCGCTCGCCCACAACCTCGCACAGACCGGACCTCCCTGATGCTGGCAGATGATTTACACAGGGACCTAGATCAGTGAAAGGGATCTGAGTTCCCATCCATTGATCTACAGGCTAATGGGCAGTGGCGAGAATGAGTGCGGCAGCGGTTTTTTTTTTTTTTTTCATAGGCTTAGCTCCTTCAGGGGCAGCCTTTTTGGACATAGGAGCTACATCTAAAAGGCTAAAGTAGTTTATTCTGAGGGTACATCTGTATATCTAACCTGGGGAAGGGGGCTGCCAATCATCTTTCCGCCTTTTATTTTTCCAAAAGTTCAGATTCAGAGACATAAACTGGACAGTATTGTACACATCACTAATCCTTCTGCAGCCGCACACAGAGATGAAGAGTGGTCATCAATAATTGTTTTGTGCTGTCATGCTTCCTCATGGATGCACACTCTGTTCCATGACAGTGTATTGCTTGCTGCCATTATGAGGGCACATATTTTAAAGGGATACCGAGCAGGTATTAAAAAAGCAGAAATGGTACTTACCTGGGGCTTCCTCCAGCCCACCGTAGGCTGTGGGGTCCCCTGGCGTCCTCCTGGCTCCTCTCCTGGTCCTGCTGGCAGCTCTGCTAATTGGCAACTTCAGCCTGAAGTCACCAGTACGAGTCCCCGCCACGCACATTGCGCGTCATCATGCCGGCAAGTGTGAGTCATGTGCATGCTCGGTTCAGAGTTAAAGAACCGCGCATGTACAGGACTCTCACGCCGGCAGGCGTGACGATGCGTAACATGAACGGCGATGACTCGTACTGGCGACTTCAGGCGGAAGTCACCAATTAACGGAGCCGCCTGTGGGACGGGGAGAGGAGCCAGGAGGACGCTGGGGAACGTCGCGGTCTACGGTGGCCTAGAAGAAGCCTCATGTAAGTACCATTTCTGCTTTTTAATACCTACTTGGTATCCTTTTAAAGCTTTCAACCCATCCTACAAAGGATGGCATGTGGCGTCACGTCCGCCTTCCAGATTGCGGTTCACGCTGGAGCGCACAGCTGCACTTCCGGGTACCTCACCTCCATTCAATCCCTGCAATCCCCTCCACAACGTTATTGCTGCGCAGTGGTTGCCAGGGCTACCTGTCACCTGTGCATCTGATTGGCTGGAGGGGGCTGGAGGAAGCCCCAGGTATACAGTGGCTTGCAAAAGTATTTGGCCCCCTTGAAGTTTTCCACATTTTGTCACATTACTGCCACAAACATGAATCAATTTTATTGGAATTTCACATGAAAGACCAATAGAAAGTGGTGTACACGTGAGAAGTGGAATGAAAATCATACATGATTCCAAACATTTTTTACAAATAAATAACTGCAAAGTGGGGTGTGCGTAATTATTCAGCCCCCTTTGGTCTGAGTGCAGTCAGTTGCCCATAGACATTGCCTGATGAGTGCTAATGACTAAATAGAGTGCACCTGTGTGTAATCTAATGTCAGTACAAATACAGCTACTCTGTGACGACCTCAGAGGTTGCCTAAGAGAATATTGGGAGCAACAACACCATGAAGTCCAAAGAACACACCAGACAGATCAGGGATAAAGTTATTGAGAAATTTAAAGCAGGCTTATGCTACGTACACACATGCGACAAGAACGACGAACGAACTTTTAATTGATGAAAAAACGACCTAAGTAAAGGTAGTTTTAAAATGTGTGTAACGATCTGATCGTTAGAACGAACGTTACATCACAGAAAGCAACTATTGCGCCTGCGCATAAAAATGAGAAGTTCCATGGAGAAATAGTGAAATGCGCATGTCAAGCCTAGTACGAACGATCGTTTCCAACGATGTACTACTTTTGCAAACGATCGTCGTTGGTTAAAATCCGCCGAGACAGAACTTTCTTTTGTAGCGATTTGGCTCGTTCGTCGTTTGCCTTAATAGTCGGTGGTTCGTTTTTTGTAACGATCGTCGTTGGTAAAGATCGGGGAACGATCGTTACAAACGACTATAGTCGCATGTGTGTACGCACCTTTAGGCTACAAAAAGATTTCCAAAGCCTTGAACATCCCACAGAGCACTGTTCAAGCGATCATTCAGAAATGGAAGGAGTATGGCACGACTGTAAACCTACCAAGACAATGCCGTCCACCTAAACTCACAGGCCAAACAAGGAGAGCGCTGATCAGAAATGCAGTCAATAGGCCCATGGTGACTCTGGACAAGCTGCAGAGATCTACAGCTCAGGTGGGGGAATCTGTCCATAGGACAACTATTAGTCATGCACTGCACAAAGTTGGCCTTTATGGAAGAGTGGCAAGAAGAAAGCCATTGTTAACAGAAAAGCATAAGAAGTCCCGTATGCAGTTTGCCACAAGCCATGTGGGGGACACAGCAAACATGTGGAAGAAGGTGCTCTGGTCAGATGAGACCAAAATGGAACTTTTTGGCCAACATGCAAAACACTATGTGTGGCGGAAAAATAACACTGCACATCACTTTGAACACACCATCCCCACTGTCAAATGTGGTGGCAGCATCATGCTCTGGGGGTGCTTCTCTTCAGCAGGGACAGGGAAGCTGGTCAGAGTTGATGGGAAGATGGATGGAGCCAAATACAGGGCAATCTTGGAAGAAAACCTCTTGGAGTCTGCAAAAGACTTGAGACTGGGGTGGAGGTTCACCTTCCAGCAGGACAATGAACCTAAATATAAAGCCAGGGCAACAATGGAATGGTTTACAACAAAACATATCCATGTGTTAGAATGGCCCAGCCAAAGTCCAGATCTAAATCCAATCGAGAATCTGTGGCAAGATCTGAAAACTGCTGTTCACAAACGCTGTCCATCTAATCTGACTGAGCTGGAGCTATTTTGCAAAGAAGAATGGGCAAGGATTTCAGTCTCTAGATGTGCAAAGCTGGTAGAGACATACCCTAAAAGACTGGCAGCTGTAATTGCAGCAAAAGGTAGTTCTACAAAGTATTGACTCAGGGAGCTGATTAATTACGCACACACCACTTTGCAGTTATTGATATGTAAAAAATGTTTGGAATGATGTATGATTTTCATTCCACTTCTCACGTGTACACCACTTTGTATTGGTCTTTCATGTGAAATTCAAATAAAATTGATTCATGTTTGTGGCAGTAATGTGACAAAATGTGGAAAACTTCAAGGGGGCCGAATACTTTTGCAAGCCACTGTATATACATTTCTTGTATCCTTCCGTCTTAGGGTCACTTTAACGTGTGTGACACAACCACTCGAGCCTGAGCAACTTCTAGTGGTAAACCCAATCTAATCTGTTTGTGTGCGAGGGTAATCTGTCTTGCTGCGTAATCTAATACTGGGGGTACATCTGACTAGCTAACCTGGGGGATAATAATCAGCACAGTTATTGTTAATCATGTTATGCAGATTAATCATTCTTTTTTTTCCTCTCCCAGCTTCGGATACTAACTCCGATACGAACTCCTCCACCAACCAGCCTGAGCTACCTGAGGTGCAGGTTAAGTGAGGAGACCACAGAGAAGATAACTGGATATTCCGTCTATTCCGCTAACCTTTTCTCTGCTTTGAATATTGCTTTGGGAAATTAAAGGGAACCTGTCATATTCTGTCATCCGTTTGTTATGTCATATTTTGAGCTGGATAAGTCTGTGTGAAAAAGAGATTCCTTCAGAAATAAGTCATAAAGTTCCAGCATAGTCTATATAACATCCCCATATAGAAACAACCAGGGACTGGGTCATTCTGTAATGCAGATTTCTATACTTTAGCTTGAAAAGGAATCAGTTGAGTTTAGCAGCTGCTGGGAGTGATTGGCCCATTTTCAAAATGCACAACTTTACATAAAATTAGCATAATATTCCATTAGCACTGAATGATTTGCATCTCTCTGACCATCCCCCCTCCCCATATGGCTCCTCCCACCAGTAATGGACGCTCCATCCAGCCATATGTCATGGAGTGATGACAGGTTTCTGCAGGTTTAGAATTTATATACACACAATCACCACTTATTGCTATATTATGTCTTGCGCTGCATATTTTAAGAATTACTTTTACATTATAAATTAATTAAGGTTTTTTTTCAGTTTTAAAGGACACCTGAAGTGAAAGGAATGTGGAGGCTATTTATTTCATTTTAAAAATACCAGATACTGGCAGTCCTGCTGATCTCTTTGGCTGCAGTGGTGTCTGAACCACACACCTGACACAAGCATGCAGCTGATCCAGGCAGAGAAGTTGATCTGCATATGCTTGTTCAGGGTCTTTGTCCAAAATTATTAGAGGCAGATGATCAGTAGGACAGCCAGGCAATGAGCATTGGAAATTTGTCAGCCTCCTTATTTTCCTCATTTCAGGTGGGCTTTAATATTTAGTGCAATCCATAGTTTGTAGTTTGATTTTCTGGTGATTTGTAGAAATAATATATCTTGTACAAGACTCGTCATGTTGTCTCATTTCATCCTGAACATCCCCAGAGGATCAGCACAGGGGTGATCAGCCTTTTTTTTCATATTTTTCAAATTAACTAACTTGGTTTACTATCAGTATAAGCACGGAATTAGAGCACACACTGTACATACTGGGGCAGCACAGATCAGTACACACTGTGGCAAATTTATTGTCAAAAGCAACAGCATACTGTAAAGCAAGAGAGATGGCTCACAGTGTATATATTAGCAATGACATGTTGGTATAGAATGAAACCAGAATTAGTTATACTGATATTTATTGATCAGAGCCCCTTCCAAAGCTGTGTACACACGCTATATGAAATTCCACCGAGGCAGCTGGTAACAACCGCCTCTGATAAGAATCTAGCATCAGCAACAAGCCTGGCAGATCTCTTCAGCAGAGCTAGTGGCGAGAGCATTGTCCTCATTCACCCTGCTCCTGTGTGATGTCACATCCTGGCTGCTGTGTCGGCAAACTTCTCGCCCACTAGCCTGCAGGCTAGCGACATGTTTGTACAGCCTCAGCCCTGCAATGTCTGTGGAGGGATCAGGTCCCGATCCCTGCCAGACATCAGGCCTTATATGTGTGTACCAGACATTTTATGCTCTCTTTATATTGGCACACTCAGTTTGTTTGTGGGAACCCAAAAGGGAATCAGTGATGAAATGAGCCAGGATGAGATTTGATTTGATTTTGTTTAGATAAAGAAAATAATGATTCATTTATTTAATGTACAGTGAAAATGTAAAGATCAATTAATTAATTATGCGTAAAATTAGCCAAATGGCATCACAAAATCCACCAAGTGAAAAAAAAAGCCACTGAAAAGTACAGCATTGCCTTTCCTGCAAACTAATCCCAGCCTCTAGTGTGAGCCCAGCCTAAGATCACACTTAGCATTGGGAAAAAGAGAACTTTTTTGCATGCGTTATTTTTACTTAACCACTTTGGTACCAGCAGCCTCTGCCCCCTTAAGGACCAGAGGCTGCTGGTACGCTAAAACGCCGCATCCCGAGGAATCGCCGCAATAATCCGTCGCTCCTGCCGGTCACGCCGCTCTGTCCCCGCCGCAGGCTGCTCTCTCTGCCGTCGCTATGACGGTAGAGCGCTGTGCGCCGGTCAGGAGCCGCTTTCATTGGCTCCTGACCCTGCCAATCAATGTAAGCCAATGGAAACGGCTTACAGGAATGACAGGGCCAGGAGCCAATGAAAACGGCTCCTGCCCGGCTCACAGTGCTCTGCCGTCATAGAGGAGGCAGGGCAGCACATTGCGGCAGGGACAGAGCGGCGGGGACGCGCGGTGAATGGGACATAGAGCTTACGTCCAGTCAGAACCGCAGCGCCACCCGCCCGCCCAACATAGATTTAAACTGCGTCGGTCCGCATTCGGTTAATATTTGCGTCCGTATGCAAATTTTCACATGTACCGTATTTGCTGCCGTATAAGACGCACTTTTTCTCCCCAAAAAATGGGGAGAAAAAGTCCCTGCGTCTTATACGGCAAAGGCAGGGAATCCCCAACTTGCGAACGCCCGCCGATACGAACCGCCGACCCGCCGCCATTGGGGATTCCCTGCCTGTGTCCCTGCTGGGCCTGGCCTGCCCCCCCAGTGTCACAGCTCTCCCAATGTAATAATTTCTTGCCCACCCGCCATGCGTGCGTCTCCCCGGGTCATTCTCTCTCCCCCCCCCCCCCCCCCCGAGTGTCTCTCCCCGTTGTACATATGTCCCCCAGTGGCAGCAGCGGCGGAGGCTTACCAGATCCATATCGCCGCGATGACTGCAGACACCCGGCTACTTCATGTGTTTCCTCTACTGCGCGGCTTGTACTGATTGCGTCATCAGTAGCCGCGCAGTAGAGGAAACACATGGAGTAGCCTGGTGTCTGCAGTCATCGCGGCGGCATGGATCTGGTAAGCCTCCGCCGCTGCTGCTGCTGACACTGGGGGACATACAGTATGTACAACGGGGATAGCGAGACACGCGTGGGGGGGGGGGTGACCCGGGGAGACACACGCATGGCGGGCAGCATGATTTCAATGGGGAGAGCTGTGGCACATGAAGGGGGGCATAAAACAACATAAGAGGACACGGACACTGAAGAGACAGGACACATGGGGAGAAGGAATCATGGGGGAGAAGGAATCATGGGGGAGAAGGAATCATGGGGGAGAAGGACACATGGGGAGAAGGACACATGGGGGAGAAGGACACATGGGGGAGAAGGACACATGGGGGAGATGGGAGATAGGACACATGGGGCAGACAGGACACAGGATATATGAGGAGAAGGAGAGGTCAGGACACATGGGGGAAAAGGGGCACACAGGACCCATAGGGAGACGGACACAGAAGGACACCTGGGGAGACAAGACACATGGGAAGAAGGGGCACACAGGACACATTGGCAGACACCATTTGGGGGATAACATGTACAAGACGCCTCTGGAATATGGACGCACCAGGTTATATATAATTATTTTTTTTCCCTGGTTTTTGCCCTCTAAACCTGGGTGCGTCTTATATTCCGGAGCGTCTTATACGGCGCGAAATACGGTAATTTTTTAATGGAGGTAATGAAAGTCAATAGGAATTTACATGCGATGTGCAAATTTATGCTGCAAAAGTACATTTTTGTGCATGTGAAATGCGGATTTTAGCAAAAGCGCGGTTTTCCACAGATCATTAGATGTGCAGCAAATGCGTTTTGGCACATTTTAATTAGTGTGAACCCTGCCTTACCAGTAATTATTAACATTTTCTCCTGAAAAATGGACATAGCCGGTCCTTCCTTAGAAAGCCTCCAAAGCCCCTCCTCTTGTGTATTTGTTTTATTTCCTCTGAGAGAGGGCTGTGCCTGTAGCTTCAGGTGTCTTGTTCTCTTGCAGTTTTTACCATAAAGCTTTTTGATAAATTAAACTAGTAGTTTGGAACAAATGTCTGTTAGGAAAGGCTGCTGTACTCCTCCTGCAGTCATGTCTACCATGCTTGTGTACAGGGCCAGATATACCATAAGGCAATGTAGGGACGAGCCTACAGGCGCTTGATGATGGAGAGGCGTCTCCCTCCCTCATTACCTATTCAGAGTCCTGATCAGAGCGTTAATGAGAGGTTACTCACCTGACTCTCAGCATTCCATTGATGAGATCTCCCTTTAATCGGGGCACCACTAGCTACTTAAAGTGAATGTTTACCATTTAAAAAAAGAAAAAAAGTCAGATACTCAGATGCTCGTCTAGCTATCTAATACTAAAGGGTACCTGTAGCTTTCTATGACAGGCATGGTAAGTAAGGAAAAATACAGCTGGGACATCCAACACATTTGCAGTGCAGTTTGATTGTGGTTTGAAGGTCCATAAAGGGTGAAGTCTAAGGTGCCAGGACATCTGTGCCTATAGGCTCCTGTGAGGTAAATCCAGGCCTGCTTGTGTAGCAGCAATGTCACACTGTGAGTTTTTTGTACCTCTTATGGACCTGCATGGGAAGATCTGCCCATGTGCTGTTCTGGCTCCGCCCCCTGCTGTCTCTTCCCAATGCTACAGGTGAGGGGAGGCTGAAAGCTACTGCTGTTTCCTATTGTGAATTGCAGAGCTCATTCACATTGGGTGCATTTGAGCCTGGTGGGATGTTGCCAGCCCCCAACAAAAAGAAAGGCCAGTGATCCAGCCCAGTGACATCCAGGCAGAACTGAAAGATTAGTGAGTGCAGGACTGGCTGATGAAATCTGAGAGGCTAACGGTACTTCTAAAGCCACTAATCCTAATTTTAAGCTCCCATATTTCTCCTTTACACCTGTGTCAGCCCCCTAAAGTTGTTCCCACCCCTCCAAACCTGCAGGTACTGGAGGCGGAGCTGCTCATAGTAGGTGAGGCAGAGTTTATATTCTTAGCCTGCCACTGCCCCCTCCTGTCACTTTATGGTATTGCACTGTAGATGGTGGATGTGCTCCTCATTGAAATTCAGGGGGACATTCATGCCTAGCACAGCACCATTTAGTGCCCATCACTGGCTGTGAGGGCTCGTTCACACTAAAGGCGTTTTTGCCCTTTTTTCAAGCACAGGCGGTCTTCAAAATCGCCTACAAAACGCTTGTGCAATGAATCTCTATGAGAAGGTTCATATCAGCGTGTTGTGTCCGCTTTGCAGTGCCTGTAAGCAGTGCCTGTACCATTTTTGGGGCGTTTTTGCAATAATGGAAGGTATAGGAAAACGCAAAACGCTCACAAAATCACTTTGTGCAGCGATTGTGTTTTTAAGAATAAATATATTGTATTTATTCTTTTCTGCATCAAAGAGTTCACTTCCTGACTTGCCTCAGGGAGTGAATGAAAAAACACTCGGGAAAAGCTCTTAGAAAAGCGCTTTAAAAAAAACCGCAGCGCGCAGTGGAGCGCCAGGAGGTGTTAAAACAAAGCGCACAAAAACGCAAAACGCTTGCGTTTGCTTTTTAATGTTTGCATGTGAACGAGGCCTGAGAGTCTGTGCCCCGGTACCTGTGAGTGTGGAGCTGGGGGGTGCAGGGGGGCAATGAGGATAGCATAATATAAGTAGCCTTATGGCTTAAGAGAGAATATTTTTTTTCTGTACTGAAGGTTAATATACCAGTACAGTACTTATTAATTTAGGAGCCTTGTTTAAGAAAATGTTAAGTACTGTACAAATAAAAGTATTGTGTTTACGCTTTGGATATTATACCTGTAATTGCCATTCTGGTATGAAATTTTACATTTTCAATAAAATTAACAAAAAGACTTCCGGGTTATCTTTGGAGTATTTTGTCTTGTTTGGGTGACATTCCTCCTTCATAATTCTTTTTGCTCTGCCTATATATTACCAGCATCACAGCTTCCCATTGTTTTACATTTATTAGGCTAGTTTCACACTGGGGAGTTGCTAGAGTAGGAATAGAAATGATCACCTCATGCATACCGTGAAGCACACAGTGCATACAAAGTATGCTTCACTGCATCTCTAAACATGCACATCGGCTGGTAACACCCTGCATGCCTTGCATTATTCCTGACTGATAATACTGCACTGCTAAAGTGTTGATGTGAACGTACTATTACAATATTGTATTAGCAATGTGATTATATTGTCCAACGCAAAGCATCGGCCCAGTTTGAAAGTAGCCTAAGGGCCCGTTCACACTGCACGCGTTTCCAGCCGCGTTTTGGAAACGCGTGCAGGTGGCCAAAACGCACGACATCAGACATTGCATAGAGTGCAATGTCTGATGTTCACACTGCATGCGTTCCGGACCTGTGCGGTCCGGGAACGCATGCTGCACGCAGATTTTGCAAAAACGCGTGGCTGTCCCATTCACTTTTCAGTGATGGGATCAGCCACGCAACGCACACAAACGCGGATGGCCATGCGTTCGTACGCGTCGCGGTCCGCACGCGTTCCGCACGCATGGCCATCCGCATTTCTGATCTGAACGGGCCCTAAGACAAAGAAATAGCAACAGCGTGGCATGACAATGTTGCTCAAAGTAAGTTTAATATTGCACTTTTACCTACTTTTTAGTACTTTTTTTTTAATTGGCAAATGCTGAAAAATACTTTTTTAATTAAGATGAAAAATTATCACCTGGGAGAAAACTCAGGAGAAAAGTTAATTGGCTAAGGACCTTCAGGCTCCTTCACACATCAAACAGTCTATTAGGCCTGGTGCACACCGAGCGGTTTTTGAAGTGATCCGCAAACCCCTTCCGCCTTGGAAAACACTTGGCTAATGTATTTCAATGGGATGGTGCACACCGGCGGTTTGCGGTTTTTAGCAAACCGCAAACGTGGGTCCTGCAGCACTTTTGCGGTTTGCAGAAGCGTTTCTGCCTCACTGTAAAGTATTGGAAAAGCTCAAACCGCTCTGGAAAACACTAGATCAGAGTAGTTTTGTAGGCGTTTTTGTTACCGATTCTTCGGGTTCGGGTACCCGAATTGATTTACGCTGCGGGTGCGGGTCGGGTGCGGGTAGCGAGTTGTGGGTGTGGGTAGCGTTCTGCGGGTGAAGAGGGGAAGAAGCGCTAGTAGGAAAGGCAGTTGGGACAGAGGTAGGGAGCGGGCCAGAACCCCCCTCCCTCACCTGGGTCCCCTCCTTCAGCTCTCTCCCCCTCCAGAATAGTGGCGGCACTGCGGGCGGGCGGAGGATTACTCACCTTTTTACTTCCGCGTTCCAAGCGCTGGAACGCAGCGTCTCCTCGACCGCAGATCTCCGCCTTCAATGCCACCCACTGTGCTTCCTGATTGGCAGAAGCATAGTGGGCGGCATTGAAGGTGGAGATCTGTAACGAGGGGTCGCTGCGTTCCAGAGCTTGGAACGTGGAAGTTAGAAGGTGAGTAATCCTCCGCCCGCCCGCAGCGCCGCCGCTATTCTGGAGGGGGAGAGAGCTGAAGGAGGGGACCCAGGTAAGGGAGGGGGGGTTCTGGCCCCCCTCCCTGTCACTGTCCCAACTGCCTCTCCTTCAGCAACTGGCTACACTGGGGGCAACTATGGGGCTACACTGGGGGCAACTAGGCTGGCTACACTGGGGACAACTAGGCTGGCTACACTGGGGACAACTAGGCTGGCTACACTGGGGGCAACTAGGCTGGCTACACTGGGGGCAACTATGCTGGCTACACTGTGGACAACTATGCAAATGTGCACTTTAGAAAATGTAAAAAAGCGGGTAGCAGGTCGGGTAGCGGGTATCAAATTCAACAGAAAGTGGGTGGGGTCGGGTGCAGGTGTGAAAGTGTACCCACGCAGGCCTCTACTCCAAGTGTGAAAGGAGCCTTCCATACTGCCACAACTGATAATTACAATGCAATTAAATGTTTTTACTATGGTATGTTCACATAGAGTGCGGTGTGGCAGAAATGTACTTAAATTTTTTTCACATCCTTTGCACGTTTTTGCTCACATCATCCTCCAACTTCTGCCACCTGCTAGCATTCTATCAGAATTCTACACGCATTGCGATTTAATGTGGCAGGAAATCCGTTTTTTTCACACACGTTCCAAATGCGACTGAAAAATTGTGGAGTTATGAATGAATGTGTGCGTCACCATTTAAAAGGCGATATGTTCAGCTTTGCATTGCGCAAAATCGCAGGCGCTTTTCAACATATGTAGCCCCAGCCTCGTATGGGCGCACGCCTAATGTGTCATGCAACTTTTTGGCTCAGTTGCTTTGTGATCTTATTGCAACCCAATGTGCATAGTGTGAGAGAAGCCTAAGGCCTCTTTTCCATGGACATCTGAACTGCTGGTTTGTGGAGCAGTTCAGGTCGCATTCCCAGTGCCACGTTACGGAGTTGCATTATAAAGTCTTATAACGCAGCTTACCGCACTGCAATGCTAATCCTATGGGCCGATCACAGTGCGACGTTAACGTCACATTAAAAAAAAAATTGTTGCGGTAACTCGCTACTTGCAGTGCATTACCTCTAAATGCAGATGCGTTGCAAATTTAACGTCGCATTAAACCGCAGCGTCCCACTGTGAATATGCCCTCAGTGTCTCGTCTGCTGCCCATGACTTCGGGTGCAATTAAAATGCAGCCTAATGGCAGCGAATGTAGCACCACGTGTGTCAAGCACTGACATGTGGCGGTGTTACCTAGCAACGAAAAACTCTCTCATGTAGCAATTCCATGGGTGCCCAACTGACCACTAGCCGTGCCAAGTGCTAGCAAGCACCCAGCTATTGAACGGTAGCAGCTGACAGGTGGTGAATTCACTGCCTATCAGATGCTCATGAAAAAGAGTCCTAGGTGTATACAGTATGTGGCACTTTAGGCTAGGTTCACAGTGGGACGTTGCATTGTGATGCGATGTTAAAGTCGCAATGCAAAATTACAACGCAACAAAAAAGTCGCAACACACCTTAACCCTGCATTACCTTCCCATACAGTAGATACAGTAAAGCATACAGGCAATGAAAAGTATGCTTATCTGTTAATGTCTGAATTTAGAGGTAACACACTGCAGCAGTGCGTTTCCATAACGCAACATTTACAACGCAACGCTAATGTCGCACTGTGAACATAGCATAGCCTGAACATTGCAGTGCGGTAACCTGCGTTATTATGATTTTATAACGCAAGACAATGGGCCTGATTCACAAAGCGGTGATAACTCAGTTATCACGCCTAAAAGACTTTAGGCGTGATAAGCTTTGCACCGCTGAGTTAGCACCGATTTGTGCTGTTTATCGCGCGCAAAGTTTTACGCGCGCAATCGCGTAATTCTGCGCGCAGCGCCCATAGGGTTTAATGGGCACATCGCGCGAAATGCGCGCGGGAATTTCGCGCGAGTTTCATTTTATCACGCCTAAACTGAGTTTAGGCGTGATAAGGGGCTTTTCAAAGGCGTGCAAACACTTTGCACCGCTTTGTGAATCAGGCCCAATACTCACGGTGAACCTAGCCGTAGCGTTAGACCACATTATATACCACAAATCTCTTTCCTGGTGATATCAATCTGCAGTCCTTGTACAATACTGATGACAATATCTGTAACGATTTAATATTATATAATCATTAGAATTTGGGCTTTATAACCACAACAGGCAGATTAATATTGTCCTGGCAAAGTGTCCATACAAAAAAAGAGGTTTATTTGTGCTTATATTCTGAGGCAGATATTCACATACAAGTAAACAAAGTAGATTTTATTATAAATTAAGGCAGATGTGGTAAAGATCACTACTTTTACCTTCCATGACACGTGCTGGCTTGCCTTACATAGAAACTTACATCACTAGCAATACAGAAGCACTGCTTATAAACCAAAGGTATTACATAATACGAGGGCAGATATCCCAGCATCCTGTGCCGTGTGACCCGGGGATCTTGGTGTTAGAGTGTTAGGATCTTTAACCTCCTTAGCAGTAACCCCGAGTCAGGCTAAACCAGCAGCTCCATGGGAGGTGTGTAATGTGCAGGGCTGCTATCTAACTGTATGATTTTTAGGGTCTAAAAGTGTGTCACAAAATTACACCGCTTTCAGACCCTAAATTCCAGAAATAATCATAACGCCAGGGAGATTAAAGGATACCCGAACTGACATGTGACATGATGAGATAGACATGTGTCTGTACAGTGCCTAGCACACAAATACCTATGCTGTGTTCCTTTTTTTCTTTCTCTGCCTGAAAGAGTTAAATATCAGGTATGTAAGTGGCTGACTAAGTCCTGACTCAGACAGGAAGTGACTACAGTGTAACCCTTTCCTGATAACAAATTCCAACTATAAAACACTTTCCTAGCAGAAAATGGCTTCTGAGAGCAAGAAAGAGGTAAAAAGGGGAATTTCTTATCAGTGAGGGTCACACTGTAGTCACTTCCTGTCTGAGTCAGAACTGAGTCAGCCACTTACATACCTGATATTTAACTCTTTCAGGCAGAGAAAGAAAAAAGGAACACAGCATAGTTATGTGTGTGCTAGGCACTGTACATACCCATGTGTATCTCATCATGTCACATGTCAGTTCGGGTATCCTTTAACCACCTGAGCGGTCTGGACGAGCTCAGCTCGTCCAACACCGCCGGAGGCTGCCGCTCAGGCCCTGCTGGGCCGATTTACATCAAATAAAAAGCAGCACACGCAGCCGGCACTTTGCCAGCCGCGTGTGCTGCCTGATCGCCGCCGCTCTGCGGCGATCCGCCGCGAGCAGCGGCGAAAGAGGGTCCCCCCAGCCGCCTGAGCCCAGCGTAGCCGGAACAAAAAGTTCCGGCCAGCGCTAAGGGCTGGATCGGAGGCGGCTGACGTCAGGACGTCGGCTGACGTCGATGACGTCACTCCGCTCGTCGCTATGGCGACGATATAAGCAAAACAAGGAAGGCCGCTTATTGCGGCCTTCCTTGTTTATTCTGGGCGCCGGAGGCGATCGGAAGATCGCCTCCGGAGCGCCCTCTAGTGGGCTTTCATGCAGCCAACTTTCAGTTGGCTGCATGAAATAGTTTTTTTTTTATTTAAAAAAAACCCTCCCGCAGCCACCCTGGCGATTTAATCAGAACGCCAGGGTGGTTAAAGCCTTAGTTCAGTGATTCCCAACCTGTGTGTCGCGACACATTTATCGCAGCATCCCCGGCTATGTGTCGCCGCTCTCTCCTCCCCCGCTTGTCTCCCCGGCAAATTTGCATTCTTCCTACTCGTCTAATACTGCAGGGCTACAAGAAAATGGCCGCCGCCATCCGCATTTGCGGACATCGGCGGCCATTTTGTTGTAGCCTTACAGTACTACGAGCAGAGGGCGGAGGCAGAGCATCAGACGGACACAGAGGGAACATTCAGGAGGAGGAGGAGGAGAAGGGGCGGAGAGGAGGCTGTATGGGGGGTGATAAGGAAGTTCACACCCTTACATATAAGGGTGTGACTTCTTCCTGTGGCCGGCATTGCTTGTGAATGAGACAGTGGCAGCAGCATATTGGACCGTATCTATTGCACCAGCATACTGTCCCTCCTACCTCATTGTGCCAGCAGCAGCAGCACATTGCAGCAGCAGAAGTATATTAGTGCTGCCCTTCACACATTGCAGCTGCAGGATTTTGTACCTCTAACACCCTCTCCCTTCATTGTGTTAGCTACAGAAGTATATAGTTTCTGAGGCTCTCCATTGTTTATTCCTTGTGCGTTCAGCATTATATTGTACCAGCAGCATAAGAAGTTTGTTGCTGCAGCCGCTAAGGCTTAGTTCCTCCTCCTGGATTTTTCTTATTGCTAGTAAAAATGAAAGGGGACTATACCATGACCATTAGGCAGGGAGGTCACACTTGGTGGACTTGAGGGCGATGTCTCGCAATGTGAAATTGCCCTGCAAAAAGCACAAATGATGTATGCTTTACAGGGTGCGATGGTGATTTCCGGAAGCATCGTTTGGGTAATGATTGGCAATGGAGGAGTGCATATAGAATGCGATAAAGTAGTGCATTAACCAGTTTTTAAAATGCATTGTGGCATCGCAGGTGCTTCTGGAAATCGTGGTAGGCCCACAGAGATATGTTCACCAAGTGTGATCCCTGCCTGATTTTAAAACAGGGAAGTGGGTGGGGTCAGCTGTGTTTACAGGAAAAAGTGGCTGGTGCCCCTCCCAGCACTTCCTCCTGTGGGCGGAATCAGCTCTGCTCTCACAGGAAAAAGACTGACTGCTCTTCCCTCCCTGCACTTCCTCCTGTGGGCGGTATCAGCTCTGTTCTCACAGGAAAAAGACTGACTGCTCTTCCCTCCCAGCACTTCCTCCTGTGGGCGGAATCAGCTCTGCTCTCACAGGAAAAAGACTGACTGCTCTTCCCTCCCTGCACTTCCTCCTGTGGGCGGTATCAGCTCTGTTCTCACAGGAAAAAGACTGACTGCTCTTCCCTCCCAGCACTTCCTCCTGTGAGCGGGATAAGCTCTGCTCTCACAGGAAAAAGACTGACTGCTCTTCCCTCCCAGCACTTCCTGTGGGCAGGATCAGCTCTCTTTTTAGAGGAAAAGTCTGGCTGCTCTCCCCTCCTCCCAGCTCTATCTTCTGTGGATGATGATGAGATACGAGGAGAAGTTTTAATAGCTTACAGACCCCTGTTCAGTCCAGGCAAGCAGTGTCTGACGTTAGCTTTGGAAGTCAGAAATGCAAACCTGCAAAACTTTGGTGTATTACAAATTACGCAATATACATAAAGTAAATATATAAATAAACAAAACACAACCCTGAACTAACTTGGGGCAAAATGTAAAAAAAGGGTATGTGTGGAAGATTTTTCTTAGGAATACATAGTTCCTTTTTGGGTGTGTGTAAAATGGGGCTGTAATGCAATAAATTTGCACTGCTGATTTTAGTCCCATTAAATAATACTGAAATGTCACCTGCAGCATAAGTGGTTATACTGCGCCAATACTGATAGTAAACTAGCTGCAGTGTATATTGATTCTTATTTATCCTTTTCAATATCTGCACTGCTTCTAAAGTGCTCCCTCTCTTCTCTGTTGTTATAAACTGAGTTCAGGCCAGTGCACACCAAAAAGCGTTAGTGTAATCGCAAACGCTCAGCGCTTTTTGAAGTAATTTTTCAGAGCGCTTTTAGGCATGAGCCTAGCGATTTTCTAAGCATGCCTGCGATTTTTGGATTTTTGACGTATTATTTTTTTTGTTATAGTAGAGCTGGAACTGAACAGCTTCTGTAACAAAAACGCTTGCCAAATTTTCAGAGCGATTTTCCACTTTCCTATACTTATCGTTGAGGCTGAATCGCCTCAGAAATAAGCAGAAATGCTGCAGGACCCGTGTCTGCGTTTGGGAGAAAATCACATCGCTCTGGTGTGATCCATCCCATTCAAATACATCAGCCAAGCGCTTTTGAAAGCGCTAGCAATTTTAAAAGCGGTCTTGGTGTGAACCAGCCCTTTCTGTGTTGTTTTTCCCTATGCAGATTGCATCAGCACTTCAATGAACACTGTGGGCTAGTGCTGACTTATTTCTTTCTGTAACCCGTAGGATTTAAAGAGAGTCTGAAGCGAGAATAGATCTTGCTTCAGACCTCATATATAGCAGGGGCATGTGTGCCCCTGCTAAAACGCTGCTATCCTGCGGCTTAACGGGGGTCCCTGTCCCCCCAAATCCCCTCCGTAATGCGGGGGAGCGCTTCCGCATTGGGGCAGGGCTAACCGCCGCAGCCCTGCCCCACGTGCGTCTGTCAGCGCGTATCTCCGCCTCTCCCCCGCCCCTCTCAGTCTTCCTTCACTGAGAGGGGCAGGGGAGAGGCGGCGATGCGCATCTGATAGACGCGCTGGGAGGGAGGGCTGCAGCCGTTAGCCCTTGCCTCCAGGAAGGGAAAATCACCGACCAAGTCTGCGACCAAGGTTTGCGGGGGGTGGGTTGGGGGGTGAAGGGACCCCCGTTAAGCCGCGGGATAGTGGCGTTTTAGCAGGGGCACACATGCCCCTTCTATATATGAGAGCTGAAGCGAGATTTAGTCTCGCTTCAGTGTCTCTTTAAGTCCTACATAGTAAAACAGGGCTAAATCAGTACTGAGTATACATTACGTTAATTATCAGAGCCTCATTATAACCACATCCATCATAAGAACATTTTATATATATACAGTTTAGTAAAAAATAATGAGCAGAAACAAGCTATAATTTGAGTAAGCGTGCACATTTCGGGCTGGTGCACACCGGAGCGGTTCTGAAGCGTTTTTTAAAACGTTTGCAGGGGGAAAACCGCTTGGCTAATGAAAGTGAATGGGCTGGTGCACACGCAAACTCGGGTGCTGCAGCATTTTTTAGATTTCTGAGGTGTTTCTGCCTCAATGTTAAAATATAGGAAAGTGGCAAACCGCTCTGAAAAACGCCAGATCAGAGCGGTTTTCTAGGTGTTTTTGTTACAGAAGCTGTTCAGTAACAGCTTTATTGTAACAATATTTGAAATGTACTACACAAAAACGCTCCCAAAACCGCTAGGCATGTTTAGAAAACCTCTCTAAACATGCCTAGAATCGCTCTGAAATCTGCTTCAAAAACCTCTCGCGTTTTGCAGATCTGCTAGAGGTTTTTGGTGTGCACTGGGCCTTCCACTGACTTTAAACTGAGCCAGCCAGCCTAGTTGAGTAGTAGCTGGATTTGATTGGCTCAAGGGATTGTTTCACGCTTACTCAAACTAAAAGCACATTTTTAGTCACAAGCAAAAAAATAACATACTAATTTCCTTTGACCAAGAGACAGGAATAAACCCAAACTCACATGGAGGGGTTGTTAGTTAAATGCTAATAATTCCAAATTGATACCTTTGTTATAGTACTGTTTATGCACATTGAAAATTGACTAATCGAAGGCTGCCTGCTGAGACATTTATTAGGTCAATTTTTAGGGCCCGTTTCCACTACCGCGAATCTGTATGCATTTCCTGCATGCAGATTCGCATAGCCAATACAAGTGAATGGGCCTGTTTCCACTTGTCAGTTTTCCTGAGCGTTTTTCTGTGCAGGATTTTTCTGCATGGCAGAGCCCTCAGAATTCGCCTGCGTGTGGAATGCATGCGAATCGCCGCTAATGTATTTAATAGGGAAATCGCCTGCGGCTTTAGTATGCAAATTTTCATGCGAATTCGCATGGAAATCAATGTAAAAGCACACCAGCACTGCCATGGTTAAATTCGCATACAGCGTCATCCACGCGAATTCGTCGGCGATTTGCACCGCACAAGTGGAAACGGGCCCTTAAACTGTACTTGCATCAACTTGGATTTATTTGCATCTCATTGACCAATAAATGAAATCGCATTTCATGAAAGTCTACCGGCCGCATAGTAAGTCACGTCTCTGCAATTCACAATGCGATTTTTAAAATGTACAGCATGTTGCTTTTTCCTGGACACACATGCTATTCACATACAATGCTTTCTTGTGGAGGTGCAAGTGCAACACATGCGCTTTTGTAAAAAAAAATGATTTGATACTTTATTTTCTCTTGCTATAAAGGCAGATGATTAAAAAGAACCACAAACGCATGAAAAACCCAAATTCAAATACAAAACCCCAAAAATGCAAATGCAGAAACACACATGGAGAGAACACACATGGTTTTCTGCACAGACAAGTGTGCCCCCAGCCAAAAGCCGGGTTCGCACAACATGAGATAAAATTCCTTGCAAATAGAAGAATCAATCTGTTGGATAGGTTTGTCAGGAAGCTTTGAAAAATCAGTTCATGCAAAAGACCCGAGAAATTTTTTTGTAATCCATTTGCTTCCTTCTTCGTCACACTTGCGATGGGCACACAGAGGTTAAGAAATATCTGACGATCTCACACACACCTTGGGGAAAGGACGATTGTTGGCGGAACATATCTGCCAAAATGGATTTGAGAGAAACAAATCTTTAGTCGCTATCTTTGGAGATCTTTTACAAACTATTTTATAACAGATGGATCGCTGATTATTGGTTTTCTGAACATTGTTATCTCACGTGTGTAGGTGGCTGTTTTCCTCATGTCTATCCCTGATTAATAAGTTTACCAGGTGCACAATTCATCTCAGCTTAACAGCTCCATCTCAGTGGCAATACATAGAGTCAGCACAGCAAAGTCTGTGTAGTTTGTGGCTTTCCTTCTGTAGTAATGGGGTCATTCCTGTAAGCAGTCCCTCTGCATCTCAGCTACTGTATATTCCAACCGCATCCTGAAATGTGAACACAACAGTCTGTTACTGGAGAGCTTCTTCTGTGTATGCTGTGATTTATTTATTCATTTGTGTGTGAAATGTAAAATGTAAAAAAATAACTGCAATATGTACAGGTTTAGGCCTCGTTCACAGTAGGATGTTGCATTGTGATGCAACGTTAAAGTCGCAACACAAAATACAACGCAACGCCCCAAAAAAGTAGCAACGCAACTTAATGCCCTGTTATCGTCGCATACAGTAGAGCATACAGGCAACGAAAAGTATGTTTCCAAGTCATTACTGAGCATGTGCAAACAGTCTAAACGCAGCTAATAATGTGTATAACGCACTGCATGCAGTACTTTCACTTAACGTGCAGCGTTAGACACCAACGCAACATGTGCACTGTGAACAGGGCATTGATTTTTCATTGCAGTGAATTATTCTGCGTTAAATGTTTTAACGTGAAATTTAACGTCGCATTGTGAAAAAGGCCTTAGGGTGGTAGGTTTTTTTTCCTGTTTGGACATGATGGATAGGACAGATGTCTTTTTTTCAACTACAGTAACTAAGGCCTCAATTCACTAAGCTTATCTCCTGTCCTTAACAACGTTTCTAGAGTTGTTACCATGGTGATGGTAGTCAGGAAACATTTTGCCTTTGGCAAACCTAACGTTAACTCTTCTGTCTTTAAGTTAACTCTTCAATCCCTAAAATAACTCCAGAATTATACATAATAACTACATAGGATGTAACTTAACTACAGACGAGGTAACTTAACTACAGAGGAGGTAACTTAAGGAATGACGAGATAAGATAACTCTCTCACTGTGTGGAGGTAAGTTTTCTCACTCCCCTATACAGTTTCTTGGTGTTTAGTGGTCATATCTCTCTTTCCTTTAAAATTCCCTGGTGTCTAGGGGCCCCTCCCTCTCCCATACAGTTTTCTGGGATCCAGTGGCCCTCACCCTCGACTATACAATTTCCTGGTGTCTAGTGGCCCCTCCCTCCCCTATACAGTTTCCTGGGGTCCAGAGGCCCTCTCCCTCGACTATACAATTTCATGGTGTCAAGTGGCCCTCTACGTCCCCTATACAGTTTCCTGGTGTCTAGTGCTATCCTCTTCCCTTCCCATATGGCCGTCCTGATGATATATGGCTTCACCTCCAATATAGCTTCCCTGGTGGTCTACAGTGGGCCAAACAATGCAAAATGGACAGATTCCAAGGTTGTATGTAGAAGCTTTCCAGAGGCGCCAATAGATTAAAAGTCACTTAAACGAGCTTAAAACCGATGGGGCAGTGGTGGGCCTATCCCATCCATGCAGACAAAGCAAACAAAGGAAGGACTGTGGCATCAACAGTCGAACAACAATTTATTTATACTCCACAGTAAAAATAGGCAACGCGTTTCACGGGCTCAATCCCGCTTCATCAGGCCAATCAAAAAGGAGCATACAGCTGAAAACAAAGTTTTCAACAATTTTCAGCTGTATGCTCCTTTTTGATTGGCCTGATGAAGCGGGATTGAGCCCGTGAAACGCGTTGCCTATTTTTACTGTGGAGTATAAATAAATTGTTGTTCGACTGTTGATGCCACAGTCCTTCCTTTGTTTGCTTTGTCTGCATGGATGGGATAGGCCCACCACTGCCCCATCGGTTTTAAGCTTGTTTAAGTGACTTTTAATCTATTGGCGCCTCCTGAAAGCTTCTACATATTGCTAAGTCCACCCTTGGTGGAGGGTTGTACCCATCTTCTTCCCATCTACAGAGAGCGACTTTTAATCCTGAGTGGGGTCAGGTTAATCTCCCCACCTGCCTTCACAGTGGTTGCCTAATGGTAACCCTGGTTTGTGAGTATTAAATTGTTATATTATTCATTATTAATTATCATCTATACAATATCACACTATTGGGCTCTTGGTGTCCCCCCTCCCTTTAGATTCCAAGGTTGGTTGGCACACCAGAGAAACGTTTCAGAAGTATTTATTCCTCAATGCATCAGCACAAATTGTTTCGGGGTCACTGAGGGTCCCTTTCATCAGAAAGTGCAGACATACGACATAATGCAAAGTGGGGAAACCACTTACAGGCCAAATTTGATGGCTCTGTGTGCCAGATTTGGTCCATGGGCTGGAGTTTGACATGTATGGTCTAGACCAGGGCTTTTCAACCTTTTCACTAATTGTACCACTTTTATCACCTGAACATTTTCAAGTACCACCAGCATGCCTGCGCAGTAGATTTGACGCAATCAGGCTTGGCTGTTTCTGATGGAGCCTGAACGGAGAGCAGCTACTGCTCGTGTGCACACACCAACAAGGAGAACTTTGGGGCTCTCAGTGCTAGATCCCCTCTTCTGAGGAGGAAGGGTGAAGTCTCTTTAGGATCCAAAGGCCTCCCCTTTCCCGGGGTGATTAACCGCAGGGTACATCACTGCACCATTTGCCTAGGTGTGTCTTCCCCACTGATCTGAGGTCTGAAGTATGTCGCAGAGCAGCACAACAAGGAGAGAGGGAGGGGGAGCCAAACTTTGTGGAGGCAGTAGAGGACCAGTACAAGTGGCAGGTGGTCAAATAAAGTGGCAGGCAAACATGGCGTGTACAACCTGGCCAATAGCAAAGTACCACCGGTGGAACGCGTACCACAGTTTGAAAAGCACTGGTCTAGACTAAACTCAGCTGAGGCAACTTTTAAAAACTGTCTCTGCCAAGATTTGTCAAAGTTTTGAATCAGGATGATCCTGATTCAAAACTCCTTGCTTTTACTGATGGCTAATACGGTGCCAAGAATTGTGTGTGTGTGTCTGGAGATCTTGACACAATGGTAAGAGATACGGCCTGCCTTCTTGACTTCATTACTTTTGCCCACAATCTGCTCCATGCATTGCGCACCACACATTGGCTGCCATCCATGGTGACAGAACACGGCGCTTGCCTTCAGGCTAATGATGCTACAGATGTACAGACTCGTCCACAGAATGTCATGCCAATCCTTGCCTTGCAACATTAGTCTGTATGGGGCTTAAAGTGAACCAGAGAGGGTACACTAGGCTTAATTTATACTTACCTGGGGCTTCCTCCAGCCCCATGAGCAGCGCTGAGTCCCTCACCATCCTCTTTGACCCCTCCATTCTGGTGATACGACTCCCAGTAATCCGGTCAGTCGCCGCCAGTCATGGGCTTCTGTGCATGCGTGGCTGAGCCGCGCGCGTGCCCCGCTGCGCTCCTGCCCCCTGGGTATTTTGTGCCTGTGCAGTACTACTGAATGCTCCAGGGGAAGGAAGTGCGATGTGGGTACGCATGCAGCCCAGCTGTGCATGCGCTGAATCCCACAACTGCCCGGACTACTGGAAGTTGTAGCAGCTGAACGCAGAGACCTAAGAGGACGGTGAGAGACTCAGAGCTGCTCATGGGGCTGGAGGAAGCCCCGGTAAGTATACATTAAGCCAGTGAACCATCTCTGGTTCACTTTAAAGTGAACCTCCGGACTAAAAATCGACTCAGCAGCAATGAAAAGGCTTGGTGTTTCTTTAACAGTTTCACAGCATGAGAACTTTGTTTTTCTTAAACAAGCCTTATTTTTAGCTGCACAGAAGAAAACTGTCCGGGCTTTTTTCCCGTGATGCTGTGCAAAGCATGATGGGATTTCTGATTTTGTTGTTCTCGTTCTGCTGTTTTGGTGCAATTTTTTTTTTTTTTACATTTTGAATTTGACATTTGAAGCCTAGTGTGGGCAGCTGGGAGGGGTAATCAGGACACAGGACAGTTGGAACTGTGCCTCCTGCTCCTTGTCACCTCCTTTCAACCATGGCAGCCCCCATGAATCACAAACATTTGCCTGTTCTTTTAAAACAGGGTGGGTAAGAGATTATATTACCTATCTATTGTAATTAACATAACTAATGTAACTTGATGACAGTATGTTTGTTTAGGCTGAAGTTCCCCTTAAAGTACGCTGAGTGGGTGAGGCAAAAACCTAGTTCCTTGCTTTAAAGAGAACCCAAGGTGGGTTTTAAAAATCCTAATTGCACACAGAGGCTGGGCCTGCATTTAATGCCCAGCCTCTGTTGCTATATTATCTCCCCAAGACAACACCCCCCCCCCCCCCGCGCTCTGCTTGCTCCCATAAATCAAACCGCTGTGATAGTGACACGCAGCATGTCGATAGCCGGCTGTTTACATGGCCACTGTCACTCTCTACCGCTCCCCCGCCTCCTCTATGTCACTGCTCCCCACATGCGTCCCTTCCCTCCCCACTGATTGGAGGGAAGGGACGCATGTGGGGAGCAGTGACATAGAGGAGGCGGGGGAGCAGTAAAGAGTGACAGTGGCCATGTAAACAGCCGGCTATCGACATGCTGCGTGTCACTAGCACGGCGGTTTGATTTACGGGAGCAAGCAGAGCGCGGGGGGGGGGGGGGGGTTGTCTTGGGGAGATAATATAGCAACAGAGGCTGGGCATTAAATGCAGGCCCAGCCTCTGTGTGCAATTAGGATTTTTAAAACCCACCTTGGGTTCTCTTTAACTGCTCAGTGCAGAATGTGGCTTTCCTGCACAGGTAGAACTGAAATAAGATGAAATGATAAAGCAATACTCACATGAGTTACCCTTTGACAATTCTGTTAGGAAGAAAAAGAAATAGTTAATGCTTTGTATTAAAAACAAAAGAAAAAAATAAAGCAATAGTAATGTTATGTGTCAGAATGGTGAAATAAAAATAAACCTTTCTAGAAATTCCTTTCTGGCCCTGTATCGATACCAAAATGGAGGCTACCATGCTTATTTCCCTTTAAACTATGATACTTGCAGCTGGGCTGATGCCCTGTCTGTGTTTCCTTGAAAATTTCATACATACATGCAATCGCTGTCGTCCCTCGGGTGACAGTGCATGACAATGTTTTATACAGATGTATCGCTAGCCTCTAGGCTAGAGCTACCACTATGGAGGGATGAAGAGGGGTGCACGAAGGAGAAGTTCCTGGGGGCGCAGTGGGGGAACATTGCACTGAAGGGGGTTGGTTTACATTTGGTAAAAGGTGTAAAATTTTAAGACAATTAACCACTTCACCACTGAGGGGTTTTACCCCTTGAGCACCAGAGCAATTTTCACCTTTCAGCGCTCCTTCCATTCATTCATCTAACTTTATCATTACTTATCACAATGAAATGAACTATATCTTCTTTTTTCCCCACCAATTAGGCTTTCTTTAGGTGGGACATTATGCCAAGAATTATTTTATTCCAAATATGTTTTAATGGGAAAATAGGAAAAATTTGGGAAAAAATTCATTATTTTTCAGTTTTCGGCCAATATAGTTTTTAAATAATGCATGCTACTGTAATTAAAACCTATGAAATTTATTTGCTCATTTGTCCCGGTTATAAAACCGTTTAAATTATGTCCCTATCACAATGTTTGGCGCCAATATTTTATTTGGAAATAAAGGTGCATTTTTTCAGTTTTGCGTCCATCCCTAATTATTAGCCCATCGTTTATAAAGTAACAGTGTTATACCCTCTTGACATAAATATTTAAAAAGTTCAGTCCCTAAGGTAACTATTTATGCATTTTTTTATTGTTATTTTTTTTTTTATTAAAAAATTGGGGAGTTTGGGAGGTAATGAGTTAATTTTTTAGTGTAAAACGAATGTGTTTGTATATGAAAAATGCTTTAGGGTGTATTTTTACTATTTGGCCACAAGATGGCCACAGTAACTTTGTTTATGCGAACTGCAAGTGTACAGGAAGTACGTTTGCAGAAAGTGTTATGAGGCTGGGAAACTGTTTTTTTTTTCACAATGATCGCTGCTTCTCATAGAATGGGTGGATACATTTAAATAAAATAGTACATTTTATTACAAATTAAATAACAAATAAATGAATAATAAAAAAAAGAAATATTTATTTGTAATTTTTATACTGTTTACTTTGCTTTACATTTTTCTTAACCACTTAACATCTCAGTCGTTTTCAGCTTATGCATCCGAGCAATGTTCACCTCCCATTCATTAGCCTATAACTTTATCACTACTTATCACAATGAACTGATCTATATCTTGTTTTTTCCGCCACCAATTAGGCTTTCTTTGGGGGGTACATTTTGCTAAGAGCCACTTTACTGTAAATCCATTTTAACAGGAAGAATAAGAAAAAAAATGAAAAAAATCATTATTTGTCAGTTTTCGGCCATTATAGTTTTAACATAATACATGCCTCCATAATTAAAACCCACGTATTGTTATTGCCCATTTGTCACGGTTATTTCACCATTTAAATTATGTCCCTATCACAATGTATCGCGACAATATATTATTTGGAAATAAAAGAGCATTTTTTCCGTTTTGCATACATCACTATTTACAAGCTTATAAAAAAAAAATAGAGAGAAATATTTCATCTTTACATAGATATTTAAAAAGTTTAGACCCTTAGGTAAATATTTATGTGTTTTTGTTTTTTTTATAGTAATGTTTTTTTTTATTAAACATTTTATGTGGGCATTTTTGGGAGGGTGGGTTTTAAAAGTGTTTTATTTGGGGAAATATTGGTGTCTTGTAATGTTTTTGGGCATTTACATGTAGTTTTACATTTTGGCCACAAGATGGCAATCTCGATTTTTTTTACATGACGTCACTCTAAGCGTACAATGTACGCTTAGAGGGACACAGCTTCAGAAAGAGCGAAGCTTCCGAGAGAAGCTGTCGCTTTTTCAGCGGGGGAGAGGAATCAATGATCGGGCTCCCCAGCCCGATACATTGATTCCGTGGCTACCGACTCCGCGGCCGGGAGTGCGCGTGCACACGCGCGATCGGCCGCGGGAGCGCGCGGGAGCGCGCCTGTCCTCCTTGACGTTTTTATACGTCAAGGAGGACAAAGTGGTTAAAGATGCTGGTTCCTTTAATAAGAGTGCATGCTGTCTGAGGCCTCTTGCACATTGTAAATCGCAAATGCGATTTGTGATTCCGATTTGCAATTTCAATTTTCCCTGGATGCAATCAACCCAAGAAGAAAAACGCAGAAGAAAATGCAGCATGCGATACCGATTATCGCAAATCAGAATCGCATGTGAGGGCTCTTGCACAGTACATGCGATGCCGATTTGCGATTTTTAATTGGTACTACATGCTGTGTTTTTTCTGCATTTTTCTTATTTTGATAGAATTCAGGGGAAATCGTAATTGCAGTGTAAAGGGGGCCTGAAACGTGTAAATTAAAAAAAAAACAAAAAAAAAAAAAACCTAACATGACATTACTGAAAAATAAAAAAATAAATACAGCAAAGTACCTGATATCCGGAACTCAAGCAACCGAAAGTCCCAACTAACCACAACCGTTGCTGCATGTGGTACTTTTTTTTTATCAGAATCAAAAATCGATTCGTATAAAAAACGGAATCACATGTAGTGTGCAAGAGGCTTCAGAAGGATAATGAGGACTGTGATTTGGTGGTTTTGTTGGATATTAAATACTTACGTCAAGAGCCGTCTTTTAACCATCTTGTAGCTCCCAGCAGCTTTCTGGCTTCTTACATAGTTACATATTTACATAGTTATTTGGGTTAAAAAAAGACATACGTCCATCGAGTTCAACCAGAGAACAAAGTACAACTCCAGCCCGCCCCCTCACATATCCCTGTTAATCCAGAGGTAGGCGAAAAACCCTTACAAGGCATGGTCCAATTAGCCCCAAGAGGGAAAACATTCCTTCCCGACTCCAGATGGCAATCAGATAAAATCCCTGGATCAACATCATTAGGCATTACCTAGTAATTATAGCCATGGATGTCATTCAACGCAAGGAAAGCATCTAAGCCCCCTTTAAATGCAGGTATAGAATTTGCCATAACTACTCCCTGTGGCAATGCATTCCACATCTGCATGGCTCCCAGACTGTCACCTAACCCTACGAGGGTCAGCTGTAAACGGTGGACGCCAGAAAGCTGTTAGGAGCTACAGGATGGTTAGATGCCTGGAGGCTTAGTATTTAATACTGCATGGGGGGGGATGGGAGGTTTGTGCTTTTTAGGCTGGTTGCAACCAACAAACACATGTATCCGGCATCAGGAGCTCCTCACCGGTTCCCGGATACTGGGGTCTTTGATGTATACGGGATACCAAAGTGGTGTTAAAGTAACCCCGAGGAGAGGCACTGGGTATGCATTTAAGCATAGCCACGTATAATTGGTAATGTCATCGATACACTCACCATGCCGTGCATGTATGACGCGTGGCAGAGGGGAGGAAAACAGAAGGGAGAAGCCAGGATGCCTGCGTATGTGCAGAGAGGACCCGCAGGTTTCCTGTTCCAAGGTCACAGCGCGAGCAGTCATTCACTGGCTTCCAATTCTGCATCAGGTGACACTGCTGTCCAACTGGACGGCAGGTTGTCACCTGGGTATGCTTCACCGTCTGATGCACAAAGACGTTCTCCGGGCGCCGCATGACTGAATGGCTGCTGCTGGGAGTTCTCCTCCGGGACTGTTTGTAGGGAATCAATACATAGACTCAATGTAATGTTTTTCAACATTTTATTTATGTTCCGATCCCTGAGCAGTCTGAAGTATGTTGAACTGGCCGTTGACTCATAAAGTTGGGGGATCCCTGCTGTAGAAGAATAATGTATGTACATAAGGCTGTGACGTTACCTCCAATCAGTTTCAGGATTTTGTGCTTAAACCGAGAACTATAAGCTTCCCAGTCAACCTCCCCTTCATCTTCTTTATCAGCTTCTCCCTTCTCTGCTGCTTCAACTGTAAGAAAGAAAATTACTGAAGACTGAAAAAATGCACAAATTATTATTATTATTATTATTATTGTTGTTGTTATTATTACAATTATATTATTGTTACTACCAGTAAGTAGTAGTAAAGGAAGGATAGGTGGGTGCTCTTATACTGTACTCACATTTCCATTAATTAATAATAATAAATAAGAATTCATAATAAAATGTTGCTGAAAATAGCATTGCCAATTAGATAACTGCATTACGTTACATTACAGCTCATTTTCTTCTCTGAATTTCTGTACTGTATACACACAACAATACCTTTCACAATCGTTTCTTCAACCTGGGAAGGCCGGCGTCTGAGCTGAATGAAGTCGGCTGTAGAAGAAAACAAAACAGCACTTCAGCCTTCTGCCACTGGGGGTGATTGGAAAGCATGGAAATTTGGGTGACTGGGAATAGCCAATAATACAATATTGGCATTATATAGTGGTGTTTTTCTTTATCGCTAAAATTTGTAGTTTATTTTACTACAACATAACCTAACCCTTTTCCCCCCACGATACCTAACCTTAACATTGCTACTTCGTCAATTGGCTTAAAGGACCACTATCGCGAAAACAGTAGGCAGGTAAAATCTGACAGAACCGACAGCTTTTGGGCCAGTCCATCTCCTCATGGGGAATTCTCAGGGTTTTCTTTGTTTTCAACAGCAGTTCCTGAATAGCAGTTGCAAATTCTAACTGACAAAATAGTGTGCAGTGATTAGGGAGGCTGGTTAGTATCTTACTGTATTGGCAGTTAAACTGCTGTTCAGGAAATGCTGTTGAAAACAAAGAAAACCCTAAGAATCCCCCATGAGGAGCTAGACTGGCCCAAAACCTGTCGCTTCTGTCAGATTTTTAACTGCCTACTTTTTTTACGATAGTGATCCTTTAACCCTCCTGGCGGTCTATTTAAAGCCGCCAGGGGGCAGCGCAGCAGTCTTTAAAACATTTTTTTTTTCTTAAATCATGTAGTGAGCCCAAGGCTCGCTACATGATAGCCGCTGTGCAGTGGCATCCCCCCACCAAAGAACGGGATTTCCTGGAGGGCTTCTCCCGTCGCCATGGCGACGGGTGGGATGACGTCACCGATTGGCCAGGCAGCGCACAGGGTTTTGGAGGGGGGGGGGGCGGCGTGACGCTGCGAGCGGCGGGTAATCGGCACGGAGCGGCAGCGATCGGAGGGCACACGCAGCTAGCAAAGTGTTAGCTGCGTGTTGCAAAAAAAAAAAAAAATTATGCAAATCGGCCCAGCAGGGCCTGAGAAATCCTCCTGCGCGGAATAGCCCGAGCTCGGCACGGGCTTACCGCCAGGAAGGTTAAGGCATTATCACATGCAGATGGCCATGCGATCGGAACGCAACACGTATGATTACACGCCATCAACGTTTGTATGCGTTGCATGGCTGATCCCATTCACTGTAGTGAATGGATCAGCCACGCATTTTGCTAAAAAATGCATGCAGCATGCGTTCGTGGACCGCACTAGTACGCAACACATGCAGTGCGAACATCAGACAGTGCAGTCTATGCACTTCTGCTGTATGTTCGTGCGTGTGTGCCTCCGGCACATGTTGCCGAAATACAGGCGGCAACGCGTGTAATGTGAATGAGGCCTAAAGGACATCCGAGGTGAAAATAAATGTATGAGAAAAGCAATTGTATCTGTGCTCAGTCTCTGAAAAATTACTTTTTTTAAGATCTCCCACAGTTTTAATTTATATTTACATCTAGTTTTTACCGTTTCATTGACTCTGCACCTTCATTGAAGTATGTCAGAGCTTGAAGTATGTTAGAGCTTGGTAGGCGGAGCCTACCAAGCAGAGATCCTCTGTAAAAGCGAGCCCCAGGACTTTACGCCGATCAGCGTTAGGCGATCATGGGGCTGCCGCGGCGGCCACGCACTTCGGCGTGACGTGGCCGGCTTGCAGTTAAAGAGGCACTGTAACAACATATAGTAGAATGCAGTAAATTATTCAGGATTCCCAATTAAGCAGTAATTTTCCTGTAGCACTGCCCTCCCAGTGATTTTTTTTAGCCTAGGTTGATTATGTATGCATAATTCTCAAGTACCCCTCCCCCCTCCGCAGAGCATTCTGGGGGATCAGTAATATTTTACCACCCAGTGATTGTCTTTGTGAACCAGACTTTAATCAGAGGGCAGTTATTCAATCAGCAACCAGTGGCTTTAAGTTGGTAGCTCATATTAACATAGTAGGAGTAATTCCAGGGGTCGAGTCCTGCGTGGACGCGGGTTTTTCGGCGTTCACCCACTTTTTCTTCAGAGCTTGTGTGGAGGGAGCAGAGCAGAGAAGGCGAGCTATGGGGACAGTGGGGATGGACGGATATCTCCCCCCCCCCCATCCCTCACCTTTGTGCTCCCCTTCCTGCCTCTCCCCTCCAGCGTTGTTAAGTGTCGGGCCCGGCGGCGAAAGTGGGCGGAGACTTTCCGCCTTCTTCCAGCCACAAGGGACGCTCCGCTCTGTGTGCGGCTAGAAGACCAGACTAGCCGCACACAGAGCGGAGCGTCCCTTGCGGCTGGAACGAGGTAAGTCTCCGCCCACTTTCGCCGCCGGGCCCGACACTTAACGCTGGAGGGGAGAGGCAGGAAGGGGAGCACAAAGGTGAGGGATGGGGGGCGGGGGGGAGATGTCCACCCATCCCCACTGTCCCCATAGCTCGCCTTCTCTGCTCTGCTCCCTCCGGGTGGGGGCACACCTGGCTACCTGGGCACATATACCCCTGCCTACATATACTGGGGACATATACACCTGCCTACATATACTGGGGACATATACACCTGCCTACATATACTGGGGACATATACACCTGGCTACATATACTGGGGACATATACACCTGGCTACATATACTGGGGACATATACCCCTGCCTACATATACTGGGGTCATATACCCCTGCCTACATATACTGGGGACATATACACCTGCCTACATATACTGGGGACATAAACCCCTGCCTACATATACTGGGGACATATACCCCTGCCTACATATACTGGGTAACATATACCCCTGCCTACATATACTGGGGACATATACCCCTGCCTACATATACTGGGGACATATACCCCTGCCTACATATACTGGGGACATATACCCCTGCCTACATATACTGGGGACATATACCCCTGCCTACATATACTGGGGCCATATACACCTGCCTACATATACTGGGGACATATACCCCTGCCTACATATACTGGGGACATATACACCTGCCTACATATACTGGGGACATATACCCCTGCCTACATATACTGGGCATATATACCCCTGGCTACATATACTGGGGACATATACCCCTGCCTACATATACTGGGGACATATACCCCTGCCTACATATACTGGGGACATATACCCCTGCCTACATTTACTGGGCATATATACCCCTGGCTACATATACTGGGCACATATACCCCTGCCTACATATACTGGGCACATATACCCCTGCCTACATATACTGGGCACATATACCCCTGCCTACATATACTGGGGACATATACCCCTGCCTACATATACTGGGGACATATACCCCTGCCTACATATACTGGGGACATATACCCCTGCCTACATATACTGGGGACATATACCCCTGCCTACATATACTGGGGACATATACACCTGCCTACATATACTGGGGACATATACACCTGCCTACATATACTGGGGACATATACACCTGCCTACATATACTGGGGACATATATCCCTGCCTACATATACTGGGCATATATACCCCTGGCTACATATACCCCTGCCTACATATACTGGGCACATATACCCCTGGCTACATATACTGGGCACATATACCCCTGTCTACATATACTGGGCACATATACCCCTGCCTACATATACTGGGCACATATACCCCTGGCTACATATACTGGGCATATATACCCCTGGCAACATATATTGGGCATATATACCCCTGGCTACATGTACTGGGCATATATACCCCTGTCGACATATACTGGGCACATATACCCCTGCCTACATATACTGGGCATATATACCCCTGGCTACATATACTGGGCACATATACCCCTGGCTATATATACTGGGCACATATACCCCTGACTACATATACTGGGGACATATCCCACTGGCTACATATACTGGGCACATATACCCCTGGCTACATATACTAGGCAACTATACCTCTGGCTACATATACTGGGGACTACTATACTCATGGCTACTTATACTGGGGACACCTATAGACCTGGCTACCTGGGGGTACCTATTTTGGGGGAACTGCTGTCAGATTATCTGCATTTTTGTGGAACCGCTGTTATGTATTTTGGGGAACAGCTGCCAAATTATGTGTATGTTAGGGGAACGGCTGCTGCCAGATTACAAACAAACAGACAAACAAACACAGAACATTTATATAGCGCTTTTCTCCTGGCGGACTCAAAGCGCCAGAGCTGCAGCCACTATGACGCGCTCTGTAGGCAGTAGCAGTGTTAGGGAGACTTGCCTAAGGTCTCCTACTGAATAAGTGCTGGCTTACTGAACAGGCAGAGCCGAGATTCGAACCCTGGTCTCCTGTGTATTTTGGGGAACTGCTGCCAGATTGTGTATGTTTGGGGGACCACTACTGCCAGATTATATGTCCTTTGGGTGTTACGTGTATTTTGGGTGATCCGCTGCCAGGTTTCGCGTATTTTGGGAACTGCTTCCAAATTATGTGTATGTTGGTGGAACTGCTGCTGCCACATTGTCTATTTTGGGGGAACTACTTCCATATTATCTGTATTTTGGAGGAACTTCGACCAGATTATGTGTCTTTTTGGTGAAATGCTGTGAGATTACATCTATTTTTGGGGGATACACTACGGCAGAGCTCAAACTTCCTCGGCAGACCTTTTACATCACTGCTAAGGTCATGTATATTTGGCCCCACCCATGACTACGCCCACGGTGTGCTTGACCACGCCCATTTTTTGGCACAGGAATTCTCCGAGTGAGTCCACTCACTTCTTTTCCCAGGACTAGACCCCTGAGTAATTCCCTTGTATCTCTAAAGCTATGTACTCACCGCCCGACGAGTCTGGCGACGTCCCCTTGATGACGGTCGTCAAGCGACACCTCTTCCTGCTCACAACGTCATGTGACTATACGAGGGGTGCAAACGGGAAGTAAACGATCGCGGTACTTTGCGCGGAGTTGTCTGGGATCTTAACAATCCGCCGTGTCCGTTGCATTAGGACGTACGATTGGGGCGCGGGGGGCAACAGGGTTTAAAATGATTATGTTAAACAATGTTCCCTGATGTCAGGAAACATTGGCGCAAATATTGCCTCGTGGGTAGTACGAGGCTTAATAATGCCAACAAATTCTGCCACTGAAAGACATCATAACCTGCCCTGCCTGGATCCAACTGCTCTGGAGAAATAAACCTTTAAATGTGATTGGCTATGAATACTATATATATTGGGCCAACTTTTCACTACACGACAGAGTCAGGACAAGGTGCTCCAGCACCCAAGGCTGAGACACCAAAGTGCGCCCCTCCATCCCTCCCACCCCAGCTGTCACACACTGATTGCTATTAGACTAAGAGGCGCTCCAGGATCCCCATCCCCCCAACACCTTAATCTCTAGTTATCTGGCTTGCAGTCACTATGGCAGTGACTGCAAGCCAGATAACTAGAGATTAAGGTGTTGGGGGGGTGGGGATCCTGGAGCGCCTCTTAGTCTAATAAGGGTATGCCCTTTTCTTATTTCTCTCTGCTTCAAACAATTGGAGAATGCTAGCTGAGTGAGTTGTGCGCCCCTCCTACACTGCGCCCTGAGGCGGAAGCCTCTCTCTGCCTCGGCCCAGCCCTGCTACCCGCTTCCCCTGATAGTATATGAACTTATATGGAAGATTTACCTCCTGGATTGACGGCATCAATAGAATCTGAGGAAAACAGAGAGTTCAGAGAGAGTCAGTATTCAAATAACCCAGAGACAAATTTGTAAAAAAAAAAATATACGGGGCCTAGTTTTAAAAGGGTGAACAGGTTGTTTATCTGAAAAGGGCAGTTTGTTTCTTCAAAATGATGGTATTTGATGCAATGACCATATTCATGAAAGTGGCAAAGAGCTGAAAACATTTCTGCTGCTCACAGTTATGATTGGCTGAGTCATGCTGGAGACATTATTCATAAAGTGGCAATTATATCTCATCAGTACTATATAAGGTCCAGTGAAGAGCGCCACCTTGAGATCTTCACAGGAAATAATGGAGGTGTGTCTAGTTAAAATGTCTTAAACCCCACCCCCTCAGCAGATGTCACACCTAGACCTTTTATGATAATAAATCTAGAACATGTTTAATAGAAAATGTATATTGGATTGAAGAAAAGTGTACAAAACTGAGGTGTAGCTCTATGACCCTCCTAGTGGTGCTCCTGTTTTATATGGCACTAAGTCAGACTTTGTATTAGAAGAAGCTGGCATAGGCCTTGATTCATAAAAGACTGCGATAAAAAAATTAGGTTGTTAAAATACTGCATTCAGTATTTTAGACTTTTGTTTTCTAATTCATAAAAATGTTCACAGGTGTGGTAGAAGTTTGGTAATTTACCGGCTTCAATAGACAAAAACCTGTTTGGTAACAGCAGAGCAGTGTGGAGTGTCTGTGTTGTTACAAGCTGTTCTGCGCAGTGACGTACGGCATTACAACAGTAAGAGGCATCCCCGACATCCCTTTAAAATGTACATGTTTCTTATACTCTGTCCATTAGTCTTTCTTAACATTTTACTTTATTGCCACAGCTTACATGAACTGGAAGAAATATTAATCACTTTACCCCCGCCCGTACGGATTTCTCCGTCCCTTTTTCCATCCTTTTACCCCCAGGGACGGAGAAATCCGTACTTTGCGCACTCCCGCCGCTGTCCGCGCTCCCGCTCGTAAACACGCCGCCCGCCGCTAGTAAACACGCCGCCGCCCGCTCGCCCGGAGATCAATGAACGGGAAAATCCATTCCCGTTCGTTGATCTAAGCCCAGCAATGATCCGCTGCCGGTCGGCTGAGCAGCGCGATCATTGTGAGCAATGACAAAGTCCCAGCCTCTTTCTACTTCCTGCAAGCGTCCGGAAGGACGCTTGCAGGTCGCATGAAACAAAAAGTTACTGTTGCCATCTTGTGGCCAAATAGTAAAACTACACCCTAACCATTTTTTACACACAAATAAACTAGTTTTACACAAAAAATTAACTCCTTACCTCCCACACTCCCCAATTTTTTTTTTTTGTAATTAAAAAAAAAATAAAAAATTCACAATTCGAAAAAAAAATCATAAATAGTTACCTTAGGGACTGAACTTTTTAAATATTTATGTCAAGAGGGTATAACACTGTTAAAACTATGGGCTTGTAATTAGGGATGGAGGCAAAACTGAAAAAAATGCACCTTTATTTCCAATTAAAATATTGGCGGCAAACATTGTGATAGGGACATAATTTAAACGGCTTTATAACCGGGATAAATAGGCATATACATTTAATGGGTTTTAATTACAGTAACATGCATTATTTAAAAACTATAAAGGCCGAAAATTGAAAAATAATACATTTTTCCCACATTTTTTCCTATTTTCCCATTAAAACACATTTAGAATAAAATTATTCTTGGCATAATGTCCCACCTAAAGAAAGCCTAATTGGTGGCGAAAAAAACAAGATATAGTTCATTTCATTGCGATAAGTAATGATAAAATTATAGACGAATGAATGGAAGGAGCGCTGAAAGGTGAAAATTGCTCTGGTGGTCAGGGGGTAAAACCCCTCAGTTGGGAAATGGTTAAACATGCTCTGCTTAGGTGATTTCCCCACTTGATCCTCTCTGCATCTTCAAACAGGAACCTAAACGGCTGAATGTCTGAAGAGCAGCAGGGGAAACCTCTTTTGTTCCGCTCTCTCTCCTCTGCTGCCTTGGGGGTGGAAAAAGCTTGACCCTCCTGAGAAGCTATCACATCCTATCAGTATCCAATCAACAGGACTTGCAGGAGACAGAGGCTGCTTTTATTGGCTCTCTGTTACTGTCAGTCATAGGTTATACCTCTCTGCTTCTGTGAGTCAGGGCTCCGCACAGTCTCTGCACAGTTTCCGCCATACCAGAGCTGCCAGTAATCACTGCTATTGTTTCTGGGCTTTACCGCATGTTCTAGTCTTTATGACTTGACATTTACTGACATGTGTTGAGGTATTTACTGCACAAATCAGTAATTTACCTCACTGCTCAGTTTCTTCAACTTGCCATGTTGTAACAGCCTTTAAGAATTGACATTTTCCTAAATGCTCGGTAAAGTCAGCTGTTTTCTGCATTACCTCATGCAGTAATTCTTTATGAATTGAGGCCAATGTCCAGAAAAATGTGTCATGTAATGCAGTCTTTGAAGTTATTCCCTTGATTATCCAATAATTTGCATAGGAGGTAAGATCCATCTTTCCCTTATTATTCTTATAATTTTCAGTCTACATTGCCCCAAGGCGCTTCTTGTACAAATTTTATCTGGAAAAAACAATGCTGATAACATTTTAGTGCTGAAAAGTTCAAAGAGTCATTCATTCTGTTTTGTATACAGCTGAATGAAGCAGATTTCACATCAGACTGTTATGGCTGCTGTTTACAATTCAGTCTTACCCATTCAGATCTGAAAATTAAAATATGAGACCCTGTTCTGTAACGAATGTTTTCTTTAGGGTAATTAGGCATGGTCAGTGAGATGCTAATAGTTTTTGAGTTGTTGCCCGTGTTATGCTAATTTTATGCAGATTAATTCAGAGGCAGCTGATTATTTTGATTGGTCCAAATCCAAGCTGCCTAAGCTGCGCTTAGTATCAACTTAAAAATCATTGACATCTCATTGACTATTCTTACTTGCGAAAGACCTGTGGATGCAATACAATATTCAGTATTCTGAACATCCAATATGAATTTATGTATTTATATAGATGCAAACGTACCTTTTTTCTGGTAATTGCCATATTTCACATGTTCTGGAAGAGTAAAAGAGAAACTTTAGTGAAGTATAGTATTTCCAAATATAAAACATAACTTTGAATATATTTTATAAAAATCAGATACATCACACTCAATACATCATGGCAGTAATGTTCAGCGCAGCCTAATGCACGTTTCGCGATCACAGGCGATCACTTCTTCAGGGGCATACAATACAAGTATATCTCCCCATGAATATACAGAAATACGTACATGTTCCCTTCAATAAAGGATCCAGAAAACTAAGTACTTTGGGCTGTCTCCAAGAAACACCATTTCACAAGATAAATACCTTAAAATTTGCACAAAATCAAATAATTGTGATAAATGTAGAGAGTGAAGCTGATTCCTGAACAGTCTGGATTGAATCCCAGATATACCAGAGGGGAGAAATGGCACACTGGGAAGGGATGGTCGGAATTGCCGATTTTCCAATTCTGCGGAAATCCCATCTTCCACCAATGCAGATTTCCACTACCGCGATGTTCTGATGGTATTTAGCGGTATTCCGCTTATCAGGGATTTCCGTATTCTGCCAATTTCCGCATACATTTCTGTCTACCGCTTACGGCAATACAAATCCTCATTCTCTGATTAGCTTATTAATGCCGAGTCTTCTGATCGACTTAAAATTACCGAATATCAATATAGCGGAATTTCCGTGTAAATGTCCACGATTTCCACCGAAATCCACTTACGGCACGCTAATTTCCGCATTCCGATTCGGAAATGCGGAAATTATCCAATCAGAAATGCGGAAATTTAAATTCTGCAGAATCCGAAATAACATCCCTAACGGTTACACACACACACACACACACACACACACACACACACACACACACACACACACACACACACACACACACACACACACACACACACACACACCACACACAGACACACCAGACACACCAGATTACACACACACACACACACCACACACAGACACACACCAGACAAACACACAGAGACACCACACACAGACCAAACACACACACCAGACACACAGACCACACACACATGCACACACATACACATACATACACACACACACACATACCACCCCCCCCCACACACACACACACACACACACACCACACACAGACACACACCAGACAAACACACAGAGACACCACACACAGACCAAACACACACACCAGACACACAGACCACACACACATGCACACACATACACATACATACACACACACACACATACCACCCCCCCCCACACACACACACACACAGACCACACACACACACCAGACACACATACCACACACACCAAACACAGACCACACACACACACGTTTGTTAGTTATCATGAAATGCCTGTGTTGAGTTATTTTAGCCAAGTTTTTTTAATCACAAGTATACTCTATGAACTTTTGTGGAAGGGGGAGATATAAAGTACGGTGACCATACGTCCCGCTTTACCCGGGACAGGTCCCGGATTCAGGGTCTCCTGTCCCAGGCTACATGAGGTCCCGGGAAACATCCCGCTTTTAGCCGCGGGACATCCCGGCCTCGGGACTCTGGCCAACGTATGATTGCATGAACTGGCCACGGCATCTAATAGACGCTGCGCCAGTTCATAGCACGCAGGCCCGCTCCAACCTGCATATTCTTCCGGAAGGCAGAGCAGGGCTACGGGAAGATGGCGTCCTAAGCCCTGTACTGGAGACTATTTGTGTTTTCAGTACAGGGATTCGGGCGCCATCTTCCCGTAGCCCTGCTATTGCATTCAGCGTGGGAGATTGGAGTAGCAAGATCGTCCGGGGTAGCTGCACGCTAGAGGCCGGTTGGGAGAGGAGACTTCTGCCAGGTGAGTAAATTCTTTTTTTTGCAGGTGAAATGTTACCCACATTGCGTTATTTTCTGCTGAAATGTGGCCCAAATTGCATTATTTTCTGCTGAAATGTGGCCCAAATTGCGTTATTTTCTGCTGAAATGTTGCCCACATTGCGTTTGTTTTCTGGTGAAATGTTGCCCAAATTGTGTCTGTTTTCTGGTGAAATGTTGCCCAAATTGCATTTGTTTTCTGCTGAAATGTTGCCTAAATTGCGTTTGTTTTCTGCTGAAATGTTGCCCAAATTGCGTTTGTTTTCTGCTGAAATTTTGCCCACATTGCGTTTTATTTTCTGGTGTCTGGGGTAACTGTTGCTGCATTTATTATTTAATGGTCAAAGTTGGCTATATTTGCTGCTTTGAAGTTATGATTACGCTCCACCCATACAATGTCATGGCCACGCCCATTTTTCAAACGCTCCTGATCCCCCCACACCCGTTTTTTTGCCGCTAACTGCCCCCCCCCCCTCCCCCCCCCTCCCGTCCCAGGTTGGACCCAGAAAAATCTGGTCACTGTATATAAAGGGCCGATATCGGATTGGGGAGTGATCATGATGCTGTTTTTGTCCTGCTTTTCACAGAACTAAATATATTCAGCACTTTGGGAACTGAGCCTTAATACTTAGCAGGAAGCAACACATACTGAGTGGTGCTTAGTCATAAAACACTAGCTGAATGTTCTGTACTCTGATCTACTGGTGCTCCCAGTCCCAGGGTGTACTGTGCCATGAAGATTAGGGGATATGAGCAAACAGTGGCTCCACAGCAACTGCACTATTACTAATAGCCCATTATTTTACATAGCTAGAGTAACCAGTTTTTTGTGGGTCCAACCTGGGACGGGGAGGGGGGCGTGGGGGGGCGCCACGGCGAAAAGTGGGGAGGACTGAGGAGCGCGCAGCGATGAAGACTGGGGAGGGGCCTGCGGTGCGCGCCGCGCCAAAAAATGGGCGTGGCCATGCCATTGTATGGGCGGAGCTAACGTAATGATGTAACAGCGAGGCATAAGAAAGCAGTATTTACGCCATGATGTGGACAAACGAGACTTTGCATCATGGGTGTGCAGAAACTGTGTGATGCTAATAGTATACCGTAACCACAAAGCAGCAAACATAGCCATCTATGACCATCTATATATATAAAATCGGATGTATGTGCGTGTGTGTATGTATGTATGTGTGTATGTGCCGCGATCACGCGAAAACGGCTTGATCGATTTGAACGAAACTTGGTACACAGATCCCTTACTACCTGGGATGATATGTTCTGGGGGTCTCGCGGCCCCCCTGAACACCTGGGCGGAGCTACAAACAGCTAATCAGATTTCACCCATTCAAGTCAATGGAAAAAATGTAAAAGGCTGCCATTCTCACAGTAATCAAGCCAGAGTCCCCACACTTGGCACAGTTGGTCACATGGTGACCGAGGATACAAATCCAGGAAAAGTGGGTGGAGCATAAAACAGCCAATCAAATTTCAGCCGTTCATTTTAAATGGGAAAATGTAAACTGGAGCCATTCTTAGACTGTTAATCGCAGGGTTCTCAAACTTGCCACACTTGGTCACTGGGTGAATGTGATTAAGATTCAAGAAAATGGGTGGAGCCTACAACAGCCAATCAAAATTTACCTATTGATTTTCAAGGGGAATATTTCAACTGCTGTTATTCTTACATTTTTAATGGCAGAGGCTTCAAACTTGCTACAGTCGGTCATTGGGTGACTGGGGTCCAAATTCACTAAAGGGGGCGGGGCCACATACAGCCAATCAGATTTCCTTGGTGGATAAACTGCTTCCATTTACACATTTTTGATGCCAGGAACCTGACAGCACACAAACTTGGTCATTGAGTGACTGTGTGTCAAGGGTACAAAAAGTGGGCGGAGCCAAAACAACTTATACTGGGAAAATATAAACTGCAGCCATTCTTACACCGTTAATGGCAGGGTTCTCAAACTTTGCACAGGTGGTCATTGGGTGACAGATTAAGATTTTGGAAGGTGGGGGGAGCCTACAACAGCCAATAAAAATTCACCTTTTGATTTTCAAAGGGAATATTTAATCTGCTACCATTCTCTTATACTGGTAAAAGCAGATGCCTCAAACCTGGTACAGTTGGTCACTGGGTGACTAGGGTCCAAATTCAGGAAGGGGGTGGAGCCACAAACAGCCAGATTTGTTTGTTTTTCAATGGGAATATACAAAGTATTGATACCAAGGACCCCAAAGCTGATAAACTTGATAATTGAGTGACTGTATGTTAAGGTTAGAAAAAGTGGGCGGTGCCAACAACTTCATTTTTTACATTGCAGGGTTTCCAAACTTTACACAATTGGCCACTGGGTGACTGGGATGAATATTCAGAAATGTGGGTGGAGCCTACAACAGCCAATCAAAATGTACTTATTGATTTTCAAGGGGAATATTCACATTGCTACCATTCTTACACTGTTAGTGGCAGAGGCCTCAAACCTGATACAGTCAGTCATTGGGTGACTGGGGTCCAAATTCACTAAAGGGGTGGAGCCAAAAACAGCCAATCAGATTTGTTAGATTGATTTCAGCCATTCTGTTATTGGCAGGGTTCTCAAATGTGACACAGTTGGCCACTGGGTGACTGGGACTAATATTCAGAAAAGTGGGGGGAGCCTACAGCAGCCAATCAAAATTCACCTTTTGATTTTCAAGGAGAATATTTACATTGCTGCCATTAATGCACTCTTAATGGCAGAGGCCTAACATCTGCTACAGTCAGTCACTGGGAGACTGGAGTTTAACCAGCTGGGCGGTATGGACGAGCTCAGCTCGTCCAGTACCGCCGGAGCCTGCCGCTCAGGCCCTGCTGGGCCGATTTGCCCCAAATAAAGTGCAGCACACGCAGCCGGCACTTTGCCAGCCGCGTGTGCTGCCCGATCGCCGCCGCTCTGCGGCGATTCGCCGCGAGCAGCGGCGAAAGAGGGTCCCCCCAGCCGCCTGAGCCCTGCGCAGCCGGAACAAAAAGTTCCGGCCAGCGCTAAGGGCTGGATCGGATGCGTCTGACGTCAGGACGTCGGCTGACGTCCATGACGTCACTCCGCTCGTCGCTATGGCGACGGTGTAAGCAAAACAAGGAAGGCCGCTCATTGCGGCCTTCCTTGTTTATTCTGGGCGCCGGAGGCGATCGGAAGAACGCCTCCGGAGCGCCCTCTAGTGGGCTTTCATGCAGCCAACTTTCAGTTGGCTGCATGAAATAGTTTTTTTTTAATTTAAAAAAAACCCTCCCGCAGCCTCCCTGGCGATCTTATCAGAACGCCAGGGTGGTTAAATTCTGAAGGGAGCGGGCCAAAAACAGCCAATCACATTTGTTTAATTTCAATGGTAAAATGCAACTTATTGATGCCAAAGACCCCAAAGCTCATAAACTTGGTCATTAAGTGACTGTATGTCAAGATTAGAAATAGTGGGCGGAGCCAAAAACAACTAACTTTTTACATGGGGAAATGTAAACTGCAGCTTTTCTTACACTGTTAATGGCAGGGTTCTCAAACTTCACACAGTTGGTCACTGGGTGACTAGGATTAATATTCGGTAGGTGGAGCCTACAAGAGCCTCAAAATTCACCTATTGATTTTCAAGGGAATATTGAAACTGCAGCCATTCTCACACTGTTAATAGCAGAGGCCTCAAACCTGCTACAGTCGGTCGTTAAGTGTTTGGGGTTCAAATTCAGTAAAGGGGCAGAGCCAAAAACAGCCAGATTTCTTTGCTGGATAAACTGCTTCCATTAGCACAATTTTGATGCCAGGAACCCAAAAGCTCACAAACTTGGTCATTGAGTAGTGACTGTGTGTCAAGGTTACAAAAAGTGGGTGGAGTTAAAAACAGACTTTTCTGGGAAATTGTAAACTGCAGCCCTTCTTCACTGTTAATGGCAGGGTTCTCAAACTTAGCATAGCTGGTTACTGGGTGACTGGGATTAATATTCAGAAAAGTGGGTGGAGCCTAAAAATGCCAATCAAAAATCACATGTCACTTTTCAAGGAGAATATTAAAATTGCTGCCATTCTTGCACTGTTAAAGAGGAGCTGTTAGGTATAACGCCGCATCTACACACGTAGATGCGGCCGCGATGCTCCTTATCAATCGAGCCGCTGATGCGGCTCGATTGATAAGATCCGACAGGACGGATCTTAGCACCGCCGATTCCCTGCTCGCTCCCCGCGAGGGGACAATGGCAGGGAATTGAGCGGCAGATAAGCGGCGCGGCGCGGGGACGAGCGGGAATCGAGCGGGTATTGATTCCTGCGCACTTCTTACACTGTTTATTTCAGGGTTCCCAATCTTTGCCCAGATGGTCACTGAGTGACGGGAATCGAGCGGGTATTGATTCCCGCGCACGCGCGCCGAGCGGGGACGCGGCGGGCACGCGCGGGGACGCGGAAGAGGCGATCCGGCGGCTAATCGATCCGCCGGATCGCCACAATCTCTCCCTGTGTAGACGGGGCTTAAGGTCTCAGAGAAAAAAGACACATATATCAGTAGCTAAATATTGGCTGTACTTACATTACATATGCATTTCACTGTCCACGTTTGGATTTCACAGAATTTTTATATAGTATTTGCAGAGAATGATGCACCTGACAGCTCATGGCAGGTTCCATGTTTGTCTGTCTCCTATGAAGCCAAATGTGTCGTCATGTCCTCCCTGCTTCCTGATGATTCCACTCACACAAAAGATCCGTAATGGAAAACACTACTGTGCAGTGAATATTGATTAGCCATGTGGCTAGGAACAATAGCGGACTCCTGCAGTGTACTCTGCCCGGAGATTTTTCAGTGCTACACTGTTGTAACATTGTAACATGAGCCTGTACTTTCTCACTAGCAGCCGAGAGGAGGACCCAAGCAGCCCCAGAATGCTTTGCAGTATGGTATGCGGCCTGTCGTCCTTTTAAGAGCTTGGGTCTAACAGCCTTGCAGTTCAGCACACATCAAAAGTAAGAGAGATTTTTAACTTCAGTATTGCCTTTTTGGCTTCCTTCTAAACTGTTTAACACAGGAGAACAGAGGTTTAAATTAGCTTTTGCAGCCTGACAGTTACTCTTTAATGGCACAAATCTCAAGTCTGGTACAGTTGTTCATTGGGTCACTGAGGTTCAAATTCAGAAAAGGGGACAGAGCCACAAACAGTGAATCAGATTTGTTTCATTTAATGGGAAAATACAAATTATTGATGCCAAGGACCCCAAAACTCACAAACTTGGGCATTGAGTAGTGACTTTGTGTCCAGGTTACAAAAAGTGGGCGGAGCCAAAAACAAATTTCACTGGGAAAGTGTAAACTGCAGCACTTCTTACACAGGGTTCCCAATCTTTGCCCAGATGGTCACTGAGTGACTGAGATTAATATTCAGGGAAGTGGGTGGAGCCTATACTAGCCAATTAAAATTCACCTGTTGATTTTCGAGGGGAATATTTAAATTGCTGCCATTTTTACACTGTTAATAGCAGATGGCTCAAACCTGCTACAGTTGGTCATTGGGTGACTGGGGTTCAAATGCTGGAGAGGGGCGGAGCCACAAACAGCCTATCTGATTTGTTTAATTTCTATGGGAATATACAAATTATTGATGCCAAGGACCCCAAAGCTCACAAACTTGGTCATTGAGTGTTTGTGTGTTAGGGTTAGAAAGCGGGCGGAGCCAACACAAGTCAAATACATACCCAGGCAACACCGGGTCATCAGTGGGTGGAGACGAATACAAATTTCACTGGGAAAATGTAAACTGCAGCCATACTGTTAATGGCAGGGTTTTTAAACTTTGCACAGTTGGTCACTGGGTGACCGGGATTAATATTCAGAAAAGTGGGTGGAGCCTACAAAAGTGAATGAAACTTCACCTGTTGCTTTTCAAGGGGAATATTTACTTGCTACTATTCTTGAACGGTTAATGGCACAGGCCTCAAACCTGGTACAGTTGGTTATTGGGTGACTGGGGTTCAAATTCAGAAAAGGGGGTGGAGCCACACACAGCCAATGAGATTTGTTTTGTTTCAATGCAGATTATTGATACCAAAGACCGCAAAGCTCACAAACCTGGTCAGTGAGTAATTGTGTGTTAGGGTTAGAAAAAGTAGGCGGAGCCAACACCAGCCAAATACATACCCGGGCAACGCCGGACAATAAGCTAGTTAAATAATAAATGCAGTAACAGTTACCCCGGACACCAGAAAATAACCGCAATGGGCAACATGTCAGCACAAAATAAACGCAATGCGGGCAACATGTCAGTATAAAATAAATGCAATGCGGGCAACATGTCAGTACAAAAGAAATGCAATGCGGGCAAACATTTCACCAGAAAATTAACGCAATGCGGGCAAACATTTCACCAGAAAAGAAACGCAATGCGGGCAAACATTTCACTAGAAAAGAAACGCATTGCGGGCAAACATTTCACCAGAAAATTAACGCAATGCAGGCAAACATTTCACCAGAAAAGAAACGCATGCGGACAAACATTTCACGTGGAAAAAAAAACGCAATGCGGGCAAACATTTCACCAGAAAAGAAACGCAGTGCGGGCAAACATTTCACCAGAAAAGAAACGCAATGCGGGCAAACATTTCACCAGAAAAGAAACGCAATGCGGGCAAACATTTCACCAGAAAAGAAACACAATGCGGGCAAACATTTCACCAGAAAAGAAACGCAATGCGGGCAAACATTTCACCAGAAAAGAAACGCATGCGGGCAAACATTTCACCTGGAAAAAAAAACCGCAATGCGGGCAAACATTTCACCAGAAAAGAAACGCAATGCAATGCGGGCAAACATTTCACCAGAAAAGAAACGCAATGCAGGCAAACATTTCACCAGAAAAGAAACCCAATGCGGGCATACATTTCACCAGAAAAGAAACGCATGTGGGCAAACATATCACCTGGAAAAAAAAACGCAATGCGGGCAAACATTTCACCAGAAAATTAACGCAATGCGGGCAAACATTTCACCAGAAAAGAAACGCAATGCGGGCAAACATTTCACCTGGAAAAAAAACGCAATGCGGGCAAACATTTCACCAGAAAAGAAACGCAATGCGGGCAAACATTTCACCAAAAAAGAAACACAATGCGGGCAAACATATCACCAGAAAAGAAGCGGAATGCGGGCAAACATATCACCAGAAAAGAAGCGGAATGCGGGCAAACATTTCACCAGAAAAAAAACGCAATGCGGGCAAACATTTCACCAGAAAAGAAACGCAATGCGGGCAAACATTTCACCTGAAAAAAAAAAAACGCAATGCGGGCAAACATTTCACCAGAAAAGAAACGCAATGCTGGCAAACATTTCACCTGGAAAAAAAAACGCAATGCGGGCAAACATTTCACCTGAAAAAGAAAGCATTTACTCACCTTGCAGAAGTTTCCGGCCTCTGGCGCGCTGCTCCCGGGACTCTGAAGTCCCGCGCTGACAGGCAGAGCAGGGCTACGGCAAGATGGCGCCCGAAGCCCTGTACTGGAGACAAATAGTCTCCAGTACAGGGCTTCGGCAGCCATCTTGCCGTAGCCCTGCTCGCCTGCCGGTGTCGGAACAGACACCGGAAGAGGAGGCTGGAGTGGGGCTGCGGGCATGAGGAGAGTGGCCAGAGTCCCGAGGCCGGGACGTTTCGCTGCTGAAAGCGGGACGTTTCCCGGGACCTCATGCAGCCTGGGACAGCGGACCCCGAATCCAGGACGCGTCCCGGGCAATCCGGGACGTCTGGTCACTCTAACATAGCATAAGTACCAGGATGTAAACATAAACACAATTAGCATACTTAAATGGAGGGTACAGTTAGTGAAATGACTATTATTATTATCAGTGGTGTAGCAATAGGGGATGCAGAGATTGTGACTGCACTGGGGCCCTCCCTCAACCTGCAGTGTTAGCTCTTTATTGATCCTGTGCTGATAATGATCACTTCTATAGATGCAATGAATAGTAGTAATCATTCACAAACTGTCCCCCATTCTCTTCTGGAACCCACTACAAATCGCTATCGCTAATCACAATCGCTAGTGGTTTGGAAAAGATTTCATGAGCGATTTTGGTAGTGTTTTTAAAAAGTGTCAGCTTTTTGCCAGCGGTTGTGTAGCGATTAGCGATTTTATTTCTGATTGGACCTTTCAATTAATTACATTTTTTTTACAGTGTGCAGTAATTTCAAAACGCTTGCAAAATCGTGCAGGTTTTGATGAACGATTACACCAGCGTTTATATACTTTACATTGCAGAAACGCTAACCGCGAAAAATGCTTCATGTCTTGCGTTTTGCGATTTGGAAATAGGAATCGCTCCAGTGGAATTTGGCCCATCGATTAACATTAGCTGAGGGTTTAGGGAAATCACTAGCGGTTTGAATCGCTCCCTAAACGCTCAGAAATTGCTCCAGTGGGTTCTAGCCCTGACACTGTGGTTGTCCTTGGCAGGTTTTGGTGCCGTATCAATTGTTATGTATAGAGTGCTTGGGGGGGCCCAATGTAACACTTGCACTGGGGCCCATAGCTCCTTAGCTACACAACATAGCTCCTTAACACCAACATATTATGCAGCACTGGACAGTAACTCTGTAAAGTACTGTGTGTCCCTATCCTTTAATGTTTTGAATAAAGCTTTTACATTATATCTTGTATCACTGTACGGATCTCCCCTCCTCCTATATATGGATGTTGACAAGCTGACCTTGTTCCTGTACTTGTTCAGGGCCTATGGCTAAATGTATTAGAGGTAGATGACCAGCAGGAAAGCCAGGCAATCTGCATTGTTTAAAAGGAAAAAATGTCAGCCTCCATCAGGAGCACCTGGTCCCCGAGGCCAACCAGGCGTTTGCCTGGGAAGCTGTGCAGAAGTGCTCCCCCCACCAGATTGTGTGCCCCCGGGTGGTGAATTGCCTTGCTGTGCCAATTCACTCTCCACAGCCTTCAGCTCACCTCAGAGGGAGATTCCAAGAAACTGGCTGCAGGCAGATCATTGGGGGAGCTGTGCGCTGGGAGGAGTCTGCAGCAGGTGAGTAAATGCTTTTTTTTACAGGCTTACATTATTTTCTGGTGAAACGCTGCCCACACTACGATTATTTTCTGGTGAATCATTGCTGCATTACCATTATTTTCTGGTGAAATATTGCCGCATTACAATTATTTTCTGGTGAAACATTGCAACATTACAATTATTTTTTGGTGAAACATTGCTGCATTATGATTATTTTATGGTGAAACATTGCTGCATTACCATTATTTTCTGGTGAAACATTGCTGCATTACCATTATTTTCTAGTGAAACATTGCCGCATTACAATTATTTTCTGGTGAAACGCTTCCCCATTACGATTATTTTATTTGAAACATTGCCACATTACAATTATTTTATGGTGAAACATTGCTGCGTTATGATTATTTTCATGGGGGAGGGGGCACAGGTTTTCTCACCTGGAGTGACAAAATGGCTAGAGGTGCCCCTGGCTTCCATATTTTTTTCAGTTTCAGTGTCCTTTAACCACTTTACCCTCATAGGTGCGGATATCTCCGTCCCTTTTTCCATCCTTTCACCCCCAGGGATGGAGATATCCACACCTCCCACTGCTGCCCGCGCTCCGGCTCGCTTGTGCGCGCGCTCCTGCTCTCGTGCACGCCGCCACCCACTCGCCTGCAGATCAATGAACAGGAAAAACCGTTCCCGTTTGTTGATCTAAGCCTCCGCAATGATCCGCTGCTTCTATGAGAAGCAGCGCGATCATTGTGAAAAAAAAGTTTCCCAGCCTCATAGCACTTCCTGCAAGCATCCTTCTGACGCTTGCAGGTCGCATAAACAAAAAGTTACTGTGGCCATCTTGTGGCTAAATAGTAAAACTACACCCTTAAGCATTTTTCATATTCAAATACATTAGTTTTACACACAAAAAATTAACTCATTACCTCCCACACTCACCCAATTTTTTTTTTTTTTTTTTTGTAATTAAAAAAATTAAAATTACAATTTTAAAAAAAATACATAAATAGTTACCTTAGGGACTGAACTTTTTAAATATTTATGTCAAGAGGGTATAACACTGTTACTTTATAAACTATGGGCTTGTAATTAGGGATGGACGCAAAACTGAAAACAATGCACCTTTATTTCCAAATAAAATGTTGGCGCCAAACATTGTGATAGGGACATAATTTAAACAGTTGTATAACCGGGACACATGGGCAAATAAATTTAATGGGTTTTAATTACAGTAGCATGCATTATTTAAAAACTATAATGGCCAAAAACTGAAAAATAATGAATTTTTTCCCACATTGTTTTCCTATTTTCCCATTAAAACACATTTAGAATAAAATAATTCTTGGCATAATGTGCCACCTAAAGAAAGTCTAAGTGGTGGCGAAAAAAACAAGATATAGTTCATTTCATTACGATAAGTAATAATAAAGTTATAGATGAATGAATGGGAGGAGCGCTGAAAGGTGAAAATTGCTCTGGTGCTCAAGGGGTAAAATCCCTCAGTTGTGAAGTGGTTAAAGTACACTTGCATGCAAAAAAAATAAAGAACTCTGAATCCACATGATCACAAATGGCACTTACTTATCGGATATACATCAGATTCTTCCTTCCAGCCTGTAAATGACAAAATACGCAAAATTAGAGGGAGAAAATGTCATTATCACCATCAAATATCACAACAAAGCCTTCTTGTCAGCCTGTCTCTCTGAGATTCTCACCTTCATTCCTCTTCGCCAGAAAGCCACAGAAGCAGACAGTCATGGCAATGACAATCATAACCAAGACGAAGATAATTATACTGTATGTTTTTATTCTTTCTGAAGGACAAGAAAGAGAGAAACAAATTACAGGAGAGAAAAGAAGGAACATTTGTAAAGAAAGTTGTATAAAAATAACTGTAAATTTTAAAGGGGGACGTTGTGGAGCTGCGTTATAAACTTTTAGTGCGATTCACAGTGCGATGTTAGCGTCGTATTGTAACGTGTATCGTTATGGTAACGCACGGCTTGCTGTGTGTTACCTCTAAATGCACACGTTACCAGGTACAGGAAAGCATACTTTTCATTGCCTGTATGCTTCACTGTATGCGACAGTAACGCAGCATTAATGTACTTTACCAACTTTTTTCAACGTTGCGTTGTAATGCTGTGTTGTGACGTTAACGTCGCATCACAACGTAATGTCCCACTGTGAATGCAACCATATTGAATATTTCAATTCAATTTTAAATCCCTTTTCCTCTCGGCTTTGCAAGATGAATACATTCAGCCTTTTGAACCCTTTTCTACGGACCGCATTCCAATCAGAACATCGAATCAACACTGCAGGGAATTACCTAACAATTATAGCCATGGATGCCCTTCAATGCAAGGAAAGCATCCAAGCCCTCTTTAACCACTTGCCGACCGCACACTCATACCGTGCGGCGGCAAAGTGGTAGCTGGAGGACCAGCGACGCAGATCTGCGTCGCCTGGTGCCTCCCTAATTAATCAGGAAAGGCCACTCGCGCGAGCGGCCATTTCCTGTCAGATCGCGGAGCGGGTCTCCGTGAATAGCCTGCGAGCCGCTGATCGCGGCTCGCAGATTAAATGTAAACGCAGGAGACATTTGTCTCCTTTGTTTACATTGTACGGCGCTGCTGCGCAGCAGCGCCGTAAGGCAGATCGGCGATCCCCGGCCAATCAGCGGCCGGGGATCGCCGCCATGTGACAGAGGACGTCCTGTCACTGGCTGCACAGGACGGATAGCGTCCTGTGCAGCCCGATCACCGGGGGGACAGGTAGGAGAGGGAGAGGGGGGGGGGGGATGTCGCCACGGAGGGGGGCTTTGAGGTGCCCCCCCCCCGCAACATGCCACCAGCAGGAGCGATCAGACCCCCCCAGCACATCATCCCCATAGGGGGGAAAAAAGGGGGGCGATCTGATCGCTCTGCATGCCAGCTGATCTGTGCTGGGGGCTGCAGAGCACACCCAGCACAGATCACAAAAATCAGCGCTGTTCCTTAAAGGGGGGTAAAGGGTGGGTCCTCAAGTGGTTAAATGCAGATATAGAGTTTACCATAACTACTTCCTGACGTAAGATGTACCAGATTTTAACCACTCTTTCTAAATAGATGGCAAAAACTATTTCCTCCATACGCAGAACATGTCTCCTTGTCTGTTGTTCAAGCCTAGGGATGAAAATCTCAACTGCCAAGCTTTTGTATTGCCCTCCGATGTATTTATAAATGTTAATCAGGTCACCTCTCAGTTGTCTTTTCTCCAAGCTTAATAAGCCCAGTTTGTCCAATCTTTCTTTGTAAGTGAGATGTTCCATCCCTCTGATCAATCTAGTTGCCCGTCTTTGTACCCGTTCTAGAAGGTCAATGTCCTTTCTATAGTGTGGTGTCCAAAACTGTATCCCATACTCCAGATGTGGCCTCACAAGTGGTTTATACAGACGAAATAGTACACTAGCATTTCCAGATTTTATTTCCCATTTTATGCATCCCAGTATTTAATTTGTTTTAGCTGCTGCTTAGCATTAGACATTTATTTATTTATTGTATTTCTAAAGCGCCAACATATTACGCAGCGCTGCAACATATTACGTCTGTCTCCTACAGTGATGCTGTCCAATCACGCTCTCGCAGTACTTCCTGCGAGAGCGTGATTGGACAGCGTCACTACAGGAGTGTTGCATTGTGTAGGGGTAGCTGCAGCCAACCTGATTGCATTGTGTGGGGGTATCTGCAGCCAACCTGATTGCATTGTGTGGGGGTATCTGCAGCCAACCTGATTGCATTGTGTGGGGGTATCTGCAGCCAACCTGATTGCATTGTGTGGGGGTATCTGCAGCCAACCTGTTTGCATTTTGTGGGAGTATCTGCAGCTAACCTGTTTGCATTTTGTGGGGGTATCTGCAGCCAACCTGATTGCATTTTGTGGGGGTATCTGCCGCCAACCTGATTGCATTGTGTGGGGGTATCTGCAGCCAACCTGATTGCATTGTGTGGGGGTATCTGCAGCCAACCTGATTGCATTGTGTGTGGGTATCTGCAGCCAACCTGATTGCATTGTGTGTGGGTATCTGCAGCCAACCTGATTGCATTGTGTGGGGGTATGTGCAGCCAACCTGATTGCATAGTGTGAGGTTATCTGCAGCCAACCTGATTGCATTTTGTGGGGGCATCTGTCGGCAACCTGATTGCATTTTGTGGGGGCATCTGTCGGCAACCTGATTGCATTTTGTGGGGGCATCTGTCGGCAACCTGATTGCATTTTGTGGGGGTATCTGCTGCCATTTGACTACTTTATGAATTATCATGAGGCATGTAACTACTTGAATATTTTATTTAAAATGTATCTGGTCAGACCTAATCTCTGTGAATAACGCCGCTACTTATTTTGTGTTTTGTATTTATTTTTTTTAAGTCTGCCCATGACTCATCATGACCACGCCGATGTTCCAGTGCGTGGTGACACCCATTTAGTTTCGCTGCGTCGCTGCGCGCGCCACATTTAGACATATCCCTATTGGAGACTGTCCTCAGAATTGCTCAAAATCTATTCCCTACCATAAAGTCATGCAAAACTTCTAGAGTACATGTGTATGTGAGCCGAAAATGGGGGGGGGGGGGGGGGAGGAGAGGGGGGCGGGCCCCAGGCTGAAACTTCCTTGGTGGGCTCTTGGTGTCCCAGTCCGACCCTGGTTGTACGGCCCTGCAGCGAGGGCTTAAAACTGCAGTGGCCTATTTTGTGAAAAATGGCCTGGTCTTTAGGGGAGTTTAAGCCCGTAGTCTTGAAAGGTTACGTCCAGGCAGTTTAAAAAAAATCAAAATCCACTTACCTGAGGATTCCTCCAGCCCCTTCCAGGACTGCACTGCGCAGGCACAGTAGTTCTGTGCCTGCGCAGTACAGTCCTGATGATGTCAGCCAGACCACATGACCCGTGCGGTGGAGTGCACAAGAAGCCAACCTGTCAGCCGACCTGGCAAGGTCGGCTTCTGCAGCGGAGGACACCAGGAGCACCCGCAGCTGCGGCGAGGGCACAGGATGGCTTCCAGGGGCTGAAGGAAGCCCCAGGTAAGTGGATTTTAATTTTTTAAACTGCCTAGACGTATCCTTTAAGTGGTTAACTTGACAAATGTATTATTTTCAGATGTTACTATGAGGTCTCTTTCCCATCAGGACGTTGCGTTTTAGGGGACGTTAAGGTCACATGGTGGTGTTGGAGGAGGACGCCAGAGTGAGCCGCGCTGTGCGGCTGTTGGTGCGCCTTTGATACTCTGCGGGGACCACGTGATCGGAACACTCCGCATCACATGGTCCCGCCAGCCAATCAGCGGCCACTCTAGGAAGAAAACACTGCAGTGCAGTGAATATTAATTAGCCATGTGGCTAAGCGTCCTAGCGGACTCTCCCCTCCTCCTCTCCTGCAAAAATAAAATACATTACTGAGCATGTGCACACAGTCTAACAACGCACAGCATGCTGCACTTTGATTAAACGTGCAGCGTTACAATGTAACGCAACATGTGCACTGCGAACAGCCCATTGAGTTTTCATTACTGTCAGCCTGAAGGTAAACTAATGATCATAGAAAAGGGCGTGTATGATTAAAGGCCAGTGTTCCATCTAACTAGCATACATTGACAGAATAGCATACATTTAAAGTGATATACCCCTTGTTAGTAGAATCAGTGTCCCCTTGCCCGCTCGCTTCGCTCGCTGGGCTGCGGGCTCGGTCCTCGCTTCGCTCGGTCAACTATTTATTCTAACTCTATGTCCACTTGGATAGTGGAGATTGCACATCAGCACACAGGCAGCTAACTGAGGTTGAAAAGGTTAATGCTGCTGATGGGTATTATGGGGTTAATGTATGCCCTGCATGACTTTGCACATGCTCAGTAGCATTTGTATGCTATTCTGTCGGGTATGCTAAAATGTTGGAACACCGGTGTTAATTAACTCTTTGAGGTATAAATGACTAAGGGTGTGAAGCGGACTGATTAGAAGTGTGACGGGACGGGTCTTAAAGTGTACCTGTTTCTTATCTCAAAGATATTGTTAGTCGGATATTACTCATACTTTAGGTATCCATGAATGATTTTTATTTTTTTAGATATAGCCCCAACATAGAGTCAGAGTTTTTTCATTGACCATAAAAAGACTTTGGTTATTTGTTATTAGACAGCTGAGATACAGAATACCATAAAAATTCAAATTTGCTTTAGATGAACAGAAAATAAAGTATTATCTCCTCTTTTCACTGCAGGAGCAGGAGCACTTACTGTCCTTTTCATCCTCTTCTGGAATCTCTATGTCTTCAGAAACTTTCCGCCATACTATCTGATCGTCTGTCTCCCAGCATTGTCTGTGCCGCGTCCCCTTTGTCTTGGGAGTCACAGGCCCGATGTCCCCATCTGCTGTGTCTGCCTGCAGGGCTGCCAGATACTGCTCTGTCAGCCCCTCCCACAGGAGGGTGCTGGGCGGTGTCACTTCAGGCTGCAGATCTGTCACACTGTCTGCAAAGGACGGGAAGGTGAGGGAAAGACAGTTATAGACTTCACAATGCAACTTCAACAAGTAAAGACTCGACGCCATGCCAGCAGGACAGGTTCTAACTATAATGGAGTCCCTGGGCAAAAGTAACCTGGGGCCTCCCTGACACTCACCCCTCCTTAGTATAGTAGTCAGATGTGCCCTTAATGCCCCCCACACCTAAGACACATACAAAATTATGGAGGCAGTTGGGACAGGAAGACACTCACCTCCTTCGAGTTCCTTGTGCTGGAATCCCATCTGTCTACTCTGTACCATTGCTACCCTGCACTTCCTGCTCCTCACAACAGGCACTAGAGCCCAAATGGATAGGCAGGAAGTGCAGAGCACCAACACTAAAGAGAAGACAGAGGGACCTGCAAGGCCTGGAACCAGGGCCGGTTCTAGACAGGCACATATAAGGGGGCAGACAGAAATTTGCAGGGGGCATACAAAAAAACCCCAGCGCCGCGCCGAAAAATGGGCGTGGTCATGCAGCAGACCATGGGCGTGGTCATGGGTGGGCCAAATATACATGACTTTAGCAGTGTCGTTAAAGGTCTGCTGGGATAGTTTGAGCTCTGCTGTAGTGTATCCCCCAAAAATATATGTGATCTGACAGCATTTCACCAAAAATACACTGCCAAGTTGCTGATGTATGGCACCCTTAAAGCAAACCAGAGATGATTGATACTGTTTTATACATACCCAGGTCTTCCTCCAGCCCCATGCACACAGATTGCTCCCACGCCGCCGTCCTCCGCTGCCTGCAGCTCCGGTATTGGGTCACGTTAGTTCAGCCAGTCTGCGCAAGAGGAACTGCGCTCTTTATGTATCTCTCCAGCGACCACCGGAGAGATACGTAGAGGGCACACTTCTCTTGCGTAGACTGGCAGAACTAACGGGACCCAATACCGCAGCAGCAGGCAGCGGAGGACGGCAGCGTGAGAGCGATCTGTGCGCATGGGGCTGGAGGAAGCCCCAGGTATGTATGCAACACTGTCAATCATCTCTGGTACACTTTAAGACATTCTTAATAGGAGACCAGCAGCAGCTACAAATGATTAAATTAGGATACACAACGCTTAAGAAGCTAGGACAGGCAGTGAAAGAGTTAATAAAAGGAAATGCAGGCTGAAGTGAGCAGAGCAGATAAAAGAGCAGAGTGCAGGTCAGTCAGTGAGACTGAATAGTGAAAGGAAGGGGGGTGAGCCATTACACAGGGTATATCTGACCTCTGTGCAGATTGTTCCTGCTCCCTGAGCTGCAGATAGGAATCAGTTATTAATAAAAGAGTATCCCCTGCCCACCAATCATCACAGTAATGTGGGCACAGGTCCTCAGGTCAGTGTGGGAGGTCAGGGGGACTCGTACACTATACACAACATAGCGTCCATCAGCAGCACACAGGCACAGTCTGACAGGCTGTGTCCTGTGTATGCAGGGAGCTGGGCGGCTGGGACTGGAGACATAAATCACTTGCCTCTTTTCCTTCATGTCTCCCCAGCACGCCCATCGCTCTCATTCAGATACAGATACAGATACTTGTGGTAGTGTTGTCCGGATCATGAACGATTCGGATCTTTGATCCGAATCTATTTTGTGAGTCGAATCATCCGAATCATCAAAATGAGTGATTCGGATTGCAAAAGGGGTGGGGCCAGGAGCGACACGCCCCCTCTCAGCGGGCAGCGGGGTCCTGGAAGCAGAGCAGAGATGGATCGCTCTGTTGGAGGGGAGCCAGGGACAGGTAGATGAGAAAGAGGGGACATGGGTGCCACTGCCAGATGTGTAGAGCACACATACTGGCTATAATGCTGATTATATGCTGCCTGTTAATGCTGATTATATGCTGCCTGTTCCGTAGTTGTGCACAGTGAACACATTGGAAGATTTTGCCTCAGCACAGCTCAGTAACTTTGCAGGCACTGTGATTGCAGCGTAATATGATCCTCCTGCACTCGGCACTAAACAGCTGCATTTATCTTCTGGGAATGCTTTGGGGAATGCTTTCTTTCACTGTGCGACATTTGCTTTCAAAGTACACAAATGAGCATATAGGTGAAATATATGTAAAGCATATGACTGCAGCATGTGGGTATTGTGTGCAAACATTTCTGCTCTCTGCTCGTCCCTCCTCCCTTCTCTGTCCACTCCCTGCCCTCTGTCCATCTTCTCCCCTTCTCTGTGTGTCCACCCCCCTCCCCTTCTCCTGTCTACAGCAGGGAAAGACCTGTCCTGCTATTCATTTCACATAATTTAGTAAGGTTGTGGCAGACACTTGGGGGTCCCTATGGATGTCGGGGCCCTGGGTCAATTTTCCCCTTTGCCCAACTGTTAGCACCAGCCCTGCATGCCGGTGTAATGTCTGATTGCGCTGCCCGGAAGCTCCCTTCCACACTGAGTAGCACGCATGCTCAGTGTGAAGTTAATGATGCTGCTGGAGATAAAATACGAAATATCTCCGCTCCCACACCTCTTACACTCCCCAAATTTTCAGGGCAGGGAGGGGACCCCCCGAACGACCTCTATGCCAAATTTCAGCCCCCGAGACCCGCTGGTTCAGGAGATAGATTAGAGAAATCTATCTCGGGAACCAGCGGGTCTCGGGGGCTGCAATTTAGCATAGAGGTCGTTCGGGGGGGGCCCTCCCTACCCTGAAAATTTGGGGAGTGTAAGAGGTGTGGGAGCGGAGATATTTAGTATTTTACCTCCAGCAGCATCATTCTATAGGAAATGTGGCCGCACAGACTCCAACTGCGCATGCGGGGCAGCGCAAATCCACAGGCAGCGTAATCAGACACAACACCTGGACTAGATCTGCAGCGACTGTGGATAGGGCCAGCGGTAATCACAGTGTTAGACCTTGTCCAATACTTTGGTCTAAAGGGGCTGATGGTGTGCAGTGGCGGTGGCCATGTTTTCCTGTCTCAGACTATGACTGACAATGGGCGTGAACTGGAAAATTCCAATGTCAGATCTAGCCCAGCATGAAGTCAGGTTATGTAGATTAAAGTGTCTGACAAAGTCCAGCACTTTAATCCCATCTGGCACCACGCTGCACTTCGTAAAAACATAATTATGCTGGCATGCGTGCAGTGCAGCAGAACTACAGCGTGTGAACTGGTTGCTGACCCCGCCCCCCGCTAATGCCGCATTGCCCACTCGCTCTAGTGCGAGGAGGTACAGACCCTAATGGATCCCTAATGCAGAATACACAGGGATCACCCAGAGTGCTAAATTGGATTGGAAAGGGTTAAACATGTTATGTTGCAGAGAAGTTATGTACAATACAGTCTCGTTATAGTAAACTCCAAGGGACTAGGAAAAGTGGTTTACTAAGTCAGAAGTTTACTGTATCAGAAATTGTTCTAGAAATGGCCCGGCATGCCCTGGTACATTCTCTGCTGCAAAGGACCAACTACAAACCTGCTGTTAGTATCGTGCACTGCCTGCACAAAGCAGCTCTTCTGCAATGTAGTGTGTCCTTTATGTGAGTTGGCAGGACTCTACAGGAAAGAAGGGGTCATTGGCGAGGAAGTTTAAGGCGTTTTCTCAAAACAATGGGAAGAAGCTTCCTAAACTTTGCAACGTTCTGCGCTAAGAGCAGTATTTGAAGAACACACACAACTAGTAAGGAAAGACAATATAAAGGATTTATCTAAATTATTATGTGCTGTAGCAGAAGACAGCAGAAGCGCACAGACATGTATATGGGGGGGGGGGGGGGGAGGAGGGGGAATTGGCAGAACACTCACCGCAGCTTGTTCCCACAATACAGATTATGATGATAATAGACACAATTGCTCCTTGTATCCCCATGGCGCTCTTCATGCTGAGTGAAATGGTGCCAGCAATGTCTTGTGTCTATGTTCTGTAGCAGACAGGAAGAACGTCAATTATTTATTTATTTATTTATTTATTTTATTTTGCAACATTTAAAGGAAGCCTGTAATGAGTTAAAAAAGAAAGAGTTTCACTCGTTGTGCCTGCCAGAGCGGGGGGGGGGGGGGGGGGGAGTACACCAGGGGACATGGAGGAGAGGGATGACACCAGGGAACATGGGGGGATGACATCATAAACACAGGGGAGAGAAAAGGAGGACACCGGGGACATTAAAGATTGGGGGGGGGGGGGAGAACACGGGGACAAGGGAACAGAAAAGACACAGGAACAGAGGAGACAGAGGAGGACAAAGGGAGAGAGGAGGACACAGGATGGTCAGAGAAGGACTCAAAAGGGAAATAATTGGGGGGAGGATTGAGGGGAGAAGAACCACAAGATGCCCCTGCACCATGGATGCACCAGGGTTAGTATATTTTTTTCCCCTGGTTTTTGACCTCTAAACCTAGGTGTGTCTTATAGTCTGAAGCGTCTTACAGTCTGAAAAATATGGTACATATCATATCCACATACCAGTACATACTACACTATATTGGGCTCTCAGTGTCTCTATTCTGTGTTTCTTCACACTAGTGAAGAAACGGACCGTTCCACGGGGGATGGGGGCATGCCACGATGCAAATCTAGAGACGGGAACTCGGGAAGGTGAGGGTGCAGCAGCCGGGCGGGTGGGTGAGGGAGGCTTAATACACACCAAATCTTCCGTAGCAGCCGGCGGTAGAGGCTTCTGTCTTCTTCCGCATCATGTGACTACATGACGCGTCATGTGACTAAGAGGAAGCCTCTACCGCCGGCTGCTGCAGAAGATTAGGTATGTATTTGCTGAGTGAAAACGGATCAGATCAATTGTTGATCAGATCCGTTTTCACTATGTGAACGGGCCACGGACTGAGCCATCCGGATGCGGTGAAGCGGAGACCGGATCCGCTCACCGGATCCGTTTGGCACGAAACGCAGATGTGAACCGAGCCTAATAGGTAAAACAAATGCTAAATAATGCATGCTCAAAAAAAAAAAATCAATCATGTTAGGTGGTTCATTTTTAACAAATAAATCCAATAGAGACCTGCGAGGATGCACTGCGGCACTTTTCTGGAAGTTATAGGGCAGTGATGGCTAACCTTGGCTAACCTACAGCTGTGACCAAACTACAAATCCCATAATGCCTCTGCCTCCCTGAGTTATGCTTAGAGCTGTCAGAGTTTTACAATGCCTCGTGGGACTTGTAGTTCCACCACAGCTGGAGTGCCAAGGTTAGCCATCACTGTTATAGGGTAACAGCTTTCTGGAATTCTATCTCTTTTACAATCTACAAAATGTTTCATGTGTTGTCTCATTCTTGGAGATATTTCCACGCTTCCTGTTTGAACAGGAAGTGACAACATTTCTAACGGATGGAGAACAGAACAGTAGTAAAAATTCTCAAGAGATATTGGCTCATATCCTTTTAACTTTTTTTTCCCAAAGAGATGCTTTCAAACCTTAATACCAATAAAAGAACTTTATAGCTTCTACCATTTAAAAACAAAATACTTAGAATGAGTTGGAGGCTGGGTTCACCGTGGGACGTTGCATTGTGTTCACTTTTTAACAGGAACAAAATGCAATGGAACAAAAAAGTCATTTCGCACATTACAGTCATGTTGCATTGCATACAGTGAAGCACACAGTCAATGAAAAATATCCTTCACTATACCTGTTAAGGCGTGAGTGCATGTTCACACTTTATACTGCAAGGCTACCGCCACACTGTGAACATAGATTTATCATTCATAGATTTATCATTGCAGACTGTCTTTCAGTGTTGAAATGCCTCCATTACATCACACAATAACGTTCCACTGTAAGCCGAGCCTCATATTACTGTCTTACCTACTTGTCAGTACTTTTTCAATTGATACGTGCTAAAAAGTTTCTTTTTTGATGACATGAAAAATTATTAATTCTAGAAGAAAACGCAGATTTTTTTTTTTTGGGGGGGGGGGGGGGTTGTAAGGGCCATAACCTCTTTACAAGCTATCCAAAGCTAAAATACTTTACTTAAATTATTTTTTGGCTAGGGATGGTCAACAAGATGCAAATAATTATTTAGAATTCTGTAGCAGCAGCATTTGATTGGTCTGTTTTCAAGCTACATACATTTGCATAAACTTAAAGGGACTCCGAGCAGTAAATAAATACAAAATCAGAACTTACCTGGGGCTTTCTCCACCCCATCGTAGGTCGGGAGGTCCCTCAGTGTCCCTCTGGCTCCTCTCCCAGGGCCTGGCCAGAAATGGCTCCCGGCGACACTGGGCCCGAGTGTCGGGCTCCTTCTTCCTGAAAGGTGACATCAGTCGTCACCACGCCGGCCACCTCGCATCATCACGGTGGCCGGCGTGACAGTACCGCGCATGCGCGGTTTAATCGTGCATGCGCAGTACTGTCACACCGGCCGCCATGATGACGTCACCTTTCAGGAAGAAAGAAACCCCCTAGAGAGCAGGCGGAGCTGGGCGACAAAGGGGGCATGACCTGGTTGGGGGCTGGTGACCTCCCTGCTGGACAGGATAGGGCAGGGGGGTCAAGGTGACAAATTAGGGAGGGCACGGGAACAACAAAAAGAAGAGGAGAGGAAGCTGTACTTCCTCTTGAGATCCAGCAACTGAAGAACAACACATCGCCCAGGGAGCTGCTCACCTTCAGGCCAATTAGTCAGGCTGACTGCACGCACGCACGCATCTTACGGTAGGCACACGGGGGTGTTTAATATAGGGATCAGCCATGCTCCAGGAGGCACTGCGTGCCCTCATGGAGAAGGTCAGGGCGGGGGCAGAATCAGGGGGGATGCAGTGGGTACAGGCCCAAATGGCTCACCTGGGCAGTAGTCCTCTTGGGGGGCAGCCACAGACCAGCCACCGCCGGCGAAAGGCTCCAGCAAGGTTCTCTCCTGACGAGCCTGGGACCTTGGCAACACGTCCAGCTTCCCGGCCTAAGAAGCCGCGCTCGGTCCCACAGAGCGGGGGCCTCTCCGTCCCCGCCAGCCGAGACACCTCAAGGCGAGGTGCACAGTGTCTGCCCGCCCTCCGCTGACAAGGCTCCGGCCGCCGGGAAAAAAAAAAGGGCCGGAGCGGCAAGTCCAAAGCTGCGCATAAGCGCAAAGGCCGCAAGCTCCGCCCACCGCACGGCGCCCACGTTCCCCCTGGTCCCCAGCAAGATGGCGGCGACCCGGAAGCGGAAGTGGTAACACTACCCCCGGGCGCCGGCCACTGGGAAGATAGCGGCCGCCAGGAGGAGGGAGAGAGCTGGGCTGCTCAAGCCGCTCCGGCAACAGTGGAGTCTGCACGGAGGGCTGGGGGACACCTCGCGGGGGGGGGATGGTACGGGAGCCCCGATCCCGGAGACCGCGTGGCGCGACGGCAGGGCACCAGAGGGAGACTGCTGGATGCCAGACACCGCTGGGCAGGAGGCAGGTCCGGCACACAGCCCCAGGGACAGCGACGGCAGGTACTGGGGGTCACAAGGGGGCAGGTGGCACACAGGGGGGGGCCAGGACGCAGGCAGCTGGGCAGGGAGGCCTGGCAGGGGCAGGCAGGAACCAGGGTGGGAATGGGGGGAGGGGGCAGGACCACACGGCGCCCTCAACGCCAGTCAGGAGCCGGGATGGGTATGGGGGGAGGGACCAGGGCCACAAGGTGCACAAGCGGCCGACCGACCGCGGCAACAATACGGGCCAGGCCCTTGGGGAACAAGGGAGGAGTTTCAGCCACAGGGTGCCTGGGCCCAGGAAGGACAACAGGGGAGGGCAGGGCGAATGGAAGCCCGTGCTACCTGGGTCCCCAATCGAGGCCAATCGGCTGGGCATGGGTCCCGTGCACCATGGCCTGGGACCCAGCAACAATCACCCCCTCCAACAGTGGCTGCTCACACTTCAGGGCGAGCTGAGGGGGTGGCATCGCTACTTCTACCCCCTGCATCCACGGACATCGGCAATCCGGACAGTTCTAGAGGGACGGCAGATTCAGGACAAGTGGCGCCTATGGTGGCAGAATCAGGTGAGACCTCAGGAACTCTGAGTGGCGCATGCGCAGCGCCAGCGCGTACACATAATACCAATACAGAGCAGGTTGAGTTAATGAGAGCGTTGAGGGACATGCTGAACTTAATGCAGGGCAAGGCGCAGGAGCATAGTGGTCCAGCGCAGCTGCAAGCATGGCTAGGTACACAGGACACGCCCCAGGCGGAGCGCCAAGCTAGATCGCGCAGCACATCAATATCCAGCAGCGCAAGCTCAACAGATAGCAACTCATCAGGGGAATCTAAAGGTTCCAAGCGAAAAACGCCCATAGCACACTCAGCAAAAGGCAATGCCTATTTGACTTACGAGGGCCCCTTGGGAACCCACTTAAAACTGGAGTTAAAAGAGAGGGTATGGAATAAAGAGTATATCGACATCTTTACCCTCTTACCACTAGACCGCTTTAATTTAGATAAATGGGAAAAAGGAAAGGAGCATCGCAAGGAAGAGGTAAACGAGAGAAGGTTGTACCGGCTTATCCCTCGATCATTTCATAATTGGCTACAGGCGTTCACCATATTAGGGAGCATAATAGGAGAGAAATCGCCTGAATTATGCACACCCCTGTTTTGTTACCAGGAAACAATTTTTGAGGCTTATCGCACTTATGGAGGGACGGACTGGCTGCGCTACGATGAGGAATATCGACAGCGCATGGCAGCGAGACCCGAAATAGGTTGGGACCATAAGGACCTCACCTTATGGATGCGGCTCATGACTGCCCCTAAAGCCGGGGGGGGGGGGGGGCGCATCGGCGGCAGTAACCACCTCAGTCCATAACCATAATTCTTTTCAGCAGACGGCCAGCGGAACATCCGATGGACCGCTGGCCCCGCATAAGAAAGGAGTGTGTTGGACATTTAGCAATGGGGCATGCAAGTGGGGAGCCAGCTGCAGATTCAAACACGAATGTGCAGCCTGTGGCGGAACTAACCACTCTTGGGCAAAATGCTATAAGCGAGGAAGGATGGCGGTACAGCGGGCAATCGAGCCCGGTACAAAAGGGGGAAACGCCGGTGAGCATCGACAAGATGCTACCCTGGCTAGATAAGTACCCAAACAGGGAGCATGCGGATTTACTGAGGCACGGGTTTGCAGAAGGCTTTCGCATACCGTCAAAATCCAGCGTGATACACACGCGGTGCCGGAATCTCAAAACTGCAATCGAATTTTCTCACATAATCACCAGAAAACTGGACGACGAGGTAAGGCTAGGCAGGATGGCTGGTCCCTTCAGAACACCGCCCCTCCTCTTCCTCACAGTTTCACCATTGGGCGTGGTGCCCAAAAAGGAGCCTGGTAAGTATCGGATGATACACCATCTGTCCCACCCCAAAGGGACTTCAGTTAACGACGGTATCAACCCTGATCTCACATCAGTGGCATACACGTCATTCAACGAGGCGGCTAAAATGGTGAGAAGAATGGGCAAGGGAGCACTCTTGGGGAAGGTTGACATAGAATCAGCCTTTAGACTCCTCCCGGTACACCAGGATAGCTTGCACCTATTGGGTTGCAAGTGGGGGGGCAACTATTATGTTGATCGTTGCCTCCCCATGGGTTGCGCAATATCCTGCGCCTATTTTGAAACGTTCAGCACGTTTCTAGAATGGGTGGTCAAAAAGGAAGCCGGACAACAAGGGGTGGTCCATTATTTGGACGACTTCCTGTGCGCGGGTCCGGCAGGGACGGAGGTGTGTCACACAGTCATGGACACACTGATCAGTGTCTTCAGGCACTTCGGAGTACCATTAGCCATGGAAAAAACCGAGGGGCCGCAGGAAATAATTCGATTTCTGGGGATCGAGATTGACACAAAAAAGATGGAGTTTCGACTACCGCGGGACAAACGGGACGGCCTGGTACAGGAGTTAACGGCGGCATTAGGGACAAGGAAATTGACATTGAGGGAGACCCAATCGCTGTTAGGTAAGTTGAACTTTGCATGTAGGGTGATGCCCATGGGCAGAATTTTTTGCCGCAGACTTGGGTTCCTGACGGCCGGGGTCGCGCGGCCGCACCACTTCATACGTATAACCGCCGAGACAAAAGCGGATATGCGGATGTGGTTATCCTTTCTTGAAGAGTACAATGGGAGGACACTGTGGCTAGAGGAACCACAGACCAGCGATGAACTGCAGCTGTTTACGGATGCAGCTGGCAGCACAGGTTTTGGAGCCTTTTTCCAGGGCCAGTGGTGTCACCACGCCTGGCCTGAAGCGTGGGCGTCTCTGCCGCTCATCAGGAACCTGGCGCTACTGGAATTCTTCCCACTGGTAGTGGCAGCCGAATTGTGGGGGAGGGATTTGGCCAACAGATCTGTAGTGTTCAACTCGGATAACATGGCTGTTGTTAACATCGTCAACAGCCTGACCACCAGCTCGCCCCCAATAGTCAATCTGGTCAGGTATTTCGTCTTACAATGCTTGCGCCACAATATTAAGTTTAGGGCATGCCACATACCAGGAACAGCTAATGGTATAGCGGATGCTTTGTCTCGTTTCCAGCTGGAACGTTTCCGGGAGCTGGCGCCACGTGCGAACACGGAGCCAGTGCAGATCCCGCCGCACGTATGGACCCTAGTGTTACCGTGATGGCAGACTGGATTGAGCGTTCGCTGGCGACAGGCACTTGGAAAGCGTACAAGGCAGAGTGGGCCAGATGGTCGGCCTTCGAAGGTAGGGAACGGACACTCAGGCCCAACCAGTCAAACCAGGACGTCTTCCTGGCATTCCTGGGACAAATGCTCAGCGAAGGACACTCACCTGGTAAGGTCAACAAGACTATCGCGGCCCTGGCCTTTCTATTCAAACTGAAGGGGTGGCCCGATTTCACGAAGAATTTTATAGTCCGTCAAGCATTAAAAGGGTTCAGAAAGAGGCCCAAACGGCCAGACCCGAGACGCCCCATAACCATTCCCCTCCTGTTGAGGTTAATGCACAGCACCAGCGCGGTTTGTCGGAACAACCATGAAACACTCCTGTTCCAGCTGGCTTTCTCGCTGGCATTCTACGGGGCTTTGCGGTTAGGGGAATTGGTCAGCGATCGAACGAGCACGCCCGGGGGCATACAGGCCTCCGACGTGTATCTCGTGAAGAATGTGCTACATATAATCATACCAAAATCAAAAACCGACCAATTAGGGAAGGGAGCTCTGATACAGCTCCAGGAGATACCGGGTTGCCCTTCATGCCCGATAGGGTGCTTTACGAGATTCAGGCAAACAAAGGCAAGCAAAGCAAGGGGATTGTTGGTGCATGAGGATGGATCAGCCCTGTCACGGTTCCAGTTCGTGGCGGTGCTAAAACAGTGCTTGGCGGGGATAGGCTGCAATGCCAAGGAGTATGGATCACATTCCTTCCGGATAGGGGCAGCAACGGAAGCGGATAAAGGGGGCCTCAGTAAGGAAGCAATTATGAGAATAGGGAGATGGAAGTCTAGAAGGTTCAAAACCTATATCCGCCCACACCTCACGGAATGCTAAAGCAGGAAGGGGGGGGGGGGGAAACACTAAAAGCGCGTAGATAACGACCAAATAACATGTATCTTCCCAGAATTACAATGCTTTGTTCTCTATCCCGCAGGAGAGACCGGGAGAAGGCTGAAAGTATGGGTCTTGGGGCATTCCTATGTGGTATGGGCCGAGAGGAGAGCAACCGAGAGCCACAGGGGAAGGAACCTGGGCCAGAGCAGCGATAGAGTGGAGACACACTGGTATAGGGCCCCGGGTCTCACGTTAGACAGATGCATCAAAAAATTCTACAGACTCGCCCGTTTATGGGGCCCCCCAGACATACTGATCCTGCACATAGGGGGAAACGACCTGGGCTGGGATCCAATGGACATACTGATCAGGGATATAAAAGCCTTCATATTAAGAGCAGGCAGTTTGTTCCCAGGCCTAGTGATCATTTGGTCTGAAATAGTCCCGAGGCTGCGCTGGCGCCCCCCAATCCCCTACACAAAAATTAACAGGGCAAGATGGAAGGTTAATAAAGCGGTTGCGAAAGTGGTTTGCAGAGGAGGCGGGATTTCTGTCCGGCATAAACTGCTAGAGAAAGACGCATCCTTTTTCAGGGAAGACGGAGAGCACCTCAATGAGGTGGGCAATAATGTCTTCCTGTTTGGCCTGAGGGAAGCTCTGGAGGCTGCGTTGGCCAGTTGGCGGGGCATTCGGGGTTGAGGCAACCCCCGAAGTGCTGTGGCGGGGCCCTTGACAAGGCCCATGTGGATGTTTTTAAGTTGAGCCGGCAGTAGTGTGTACCCATCGAGCTCTTATAACTGTGGCTGGTGGCTGGTACGGGTGCGCTGCGGCTCGTTTTATTGGGCGGCCTTTTGTCAGGGGACTCCGATGTTTTTTCCTTATTAATGTGTGTGAAAATATTATGTAGAAGAAATAGAAGTTTGATTTATATTACAAATTAATAAACTTGTTGCCTCAGATGATACATGTGAGGGTAATAAAAGCTGTGGCCAATTTTTAAAATCCAAAGGGTTGTCGCAGTCTTTTATTTACCGAAGCAAGGGGAGGTTGCAAATTGCCCCCCCTATCCAGGTCAAGAAACCCCCTAGAGAGCAGGCGGAGCTGGGCGACAAAGGGGGCATGACCTGGTTGGGGGCTGGTGACCTCCCTGCTGGACAGGATAGGGCAGGGGGGTCAAGGTGACAAATTAGGGAGGGCAGGGGAACAACAAAAAGAAGAGGAGAGGAAGCTGTACTTCCTCTTGAGATCCAGCAACTGAAGAACAACCCTCCCACCCCTCCCCTGAAGTGGACAGCATCAGTAGGAATAACCGCATATGTCGATCGTCACAGCATAATGGCGGGGCCCCTGACAAGGCCCATGTGGATGTTTTTAAGTTGAGCCGGCAGTAGTGTGTACCCATCGAGCTCTTATAACTGTGGCTGGTGGCTGGTACGGGTGCGCTGCGGCTCGTTTTATTGGGCGGCCTTTTGTCAGGGGACTCCGATGTTTTTTCCTTATTAATGTGTGTGAAAATATTATGTAGAAGAAATAGAAGTTTGATTTATATTACAAATTAATAAACTTGTTGCCTCAGATGATACATGTGAGGGTAATAAAAGCTGTGGCCAATTTTTAAAATCCAAAGGGTTGTCGCAGTCTTTTATTTACCGAAGCAAGGGGAGGTTGCAAATTGCCCCCCCTATCCAGGTCAGGAGTCCGACACTCGGGCCCAGTGTCGCCGGGAGCCGCTGGGAACCTTTTCTGGCCAGGCCCTGGGAGAGGAGCCAGAGGGACGCTGAGGGACCTTCCGACCTACGATGGGGTCGAGAAAGCCCCAGGTAAGTTCCAATTTTGTATTTATTTACTGATCAGAGTCCCTTTAACATAAAACTGCATCAATTATTTCATACAATACAGCATTCTAAAACAGGAAAGAGGTACACTTACAGCATTAATCCCTTTTAAAGTTTAGGCAAAGAATACATAGCGTTCCACACACTTCTAGTTAAACAGACCTCAAACAATGTATCATGCTTCTACAAATAACTAATGCTTCTACAAATAACTACAGAGATCAAATCAGCCAAATTAGAAAGAAAAACAAAATATGATAAAAAAATAAAAATAAATAAAAAAGTACTACTTTCTAAAACCAACAAGCAATGACTTAAAGGTGGATGTAAAACGTAGATACATAAGTTTAGTTACAGATTGCCCAGCAAGCTCATGGTGAACCACAACTCCTAGAAGTGTGTAAGGGGCTAAAACAGACCAAAAAGCCCTCTTACTAAAAAAGCTATAGATAACAGAATTTGCCTACTTAAAACAGAGGATATTTGCGATTATTCATCTTGGAGGGAGCAAATGAGGTCTCCCACAATGCATCACTGTTGAATATGCAAACCATCCCCTTATTGTCCCTGAAAGCTAGCCACACCTCCAGAACCGCTGGAATACAATAATCCAACATACATACCAGGTTTATAAACCCAGCCACAACCCCTGAGACAAAGAACTAAGGAACAAAGACCATGAGGATTCAATCTGAGAAAGCAAAGGCTACTCTCCTAAAGAGAGACAGTTGGAATGAATGCACTACAGCTAGTTTTACATTTTTACAGCCAAACTTCCCTGGGCTGTTTCTATTGTGTCTAGCAGGATAGCCTCTGGTCACACAGAAGACCATCCCAGGCCATTGCCCCAGCACAGAGCCCCCCTTACCTCTTGTTATGCGGAGCCCCTGTAGTCCTGCAGAGTAGAAGGAACACTGAAGTTTGACTTGCAGAGGTGTTTGAGAAGATTGATGCAGTTCAGAGGGAGGGAGGAATATGAAGCCGGTTACACAATGATGGTCTGGGCTGGGAGCCAGCCATTTGTGGCGGAATGCAGCCCTGACTGCAGCATGTGCGTAAACACACAGTGACGTGCAGAGTGACGGTGTAACCAGGCCCTGCTCAAAACTTTCCCGGCATCGCTGCGGGAACACGTCTGCTCTGAATTAAATGGCCATAGAATATAATTATATTACCCTGAATAGACAAAACCCCTCGAGATGCATGGCACAAATGTATTACCCATCTGTATCAGTTTCTGTAGCCTTCCATACTGTTTTTTTTCCCCTTAGAATACACTTTTAAAAGTTTGCTGAAAACTGTCTTTCTGCAGCTTAAAGGACCACTATCGTGAAAAAAGTAGGCAGTTAAAATCTGACAGAACCAACAGGTTTTGGGCCAGTCCTTCTCCTCATGGGGGATTCTCAGGGTTTTCTTTGTTTTCAACAGCATTTCCTGAACAGAAGTTTAACTGCCCAAAAACTAAGATACCAGCCAGCCTCCCTACTCACTTGCACAGTATTTTGTTAGTTAGACTTTGCAACTGCTGTCCAGGAAATGCTGTTGAAAAAAAAGAAAAAAGAGAGAATCCCCCATGAGGAGATGGACTGGCCCAAAACCTGTCGGTTCGCTCAGATTTTAACTGCCTACTTTTTTTTTGCTATAACCTGCTACTTACAGTAAAATATGGTGGTGGTTCCACCATGCTTTGGGGCTCTGTGGCCAGTGCAGGGACTGGTTATCTTGTCAAATTTGAGGGACGCATGAATTCCACTCAGTATCAGCAGATTCTGGAGACCAATGTCCAGGAATCAGTGACAAAGCTGAAGCTGCACCGGGGCTGGATCTTTTAACAAGACAACAACCCTAAACGCTGCTCAAAATCCACTAAGGCATTCATGCAGAAGAACAAGCACAACGTTCTGGAATGGCCACCTCAGTCCCCAGACCTGAATATAACTGAAAATCTGTGGTGTGAGTTAAAGAGAACTGTCCATGCTTGGAAGCCATCAAACCTGAATGAACTAGAGATGTTTTGTAAAGAGGAATAGTCCAAAATACCTTCAACCAGAATCCAGATTCTCATTGGAACCTGCAGAAAGCGTTTAGAGGCTGTAATTTCTGCAAAAGGAGGATCTACTAAATATTGATTTAATTTCTTTTTTGTGGTGCCCAAATTTATGCACCTGACAAAAATTTTGTTTAAACAGTTATTGCACGCTTTCTGTAAATCCAATAAACTTCATTTCACTTCTCAAATATCACTGTGTGTGTTTCCTATATGATATATTTAACTGACATTTTTTATCATAACAACCAATGATTTATACAGGAAAATTCCTTGCTTATTGGCATTAAATGATTATAACTCAATTAAATTTCTCTGACAGTTACCGTAGCAATACTTGCGATACTTGAGTACCTCGGGTCTCACTAATAGTGGAACTCATGTTACCCTGCTAGAAGAAGTAACGTTAATATTTCCAAACGCTCTCTGTGCACATGAATATTACAGCTAGGGATGAGCAGAAATTACGCCTATGTGTAATTACGCATCGTAATTCACATTTACAAATCGCAAGGCAAAATTTGGAGAAAGCATAATTAATTTCGTATGCAATTGTCGGCATTCATAATTACATGAATGTACGTGTACCGTATTTTTTGGACTATAAGACGCTCATGACCATAAGACGCACCCAGGTTTAGAGGACAAAACCAAGGGGAAAAAAATACTAAACCTGGTGAAGGGACATCTTGTGGATAATGCCCACTTTGTACCTCATGCCCCCTTATACCTTTTGTGTCTCCCAGTCTCCTCCTCTGCCCCCGCTTGCGTCTGCCTGTGTCCTCATTGTGTCCTCCTCTATGCCCCTTTGTGTCCCCCTCATGTCCTCCATTTGTCCCCCTGTGTCCTCCTCTGCATGGGCACAGTACAGGGAGTCCCTGACATTGCGGGGAGTTGGAATTTCGTATTGGCAGGCATTCACAAGTCAGGAACTCCCGGCATTTGGGCTATAAGACGCAGTGACTTTTTTTCCCCCAGTTTTGGAGGAGAAAAAGTGAGTCTAATAGTCCAAAAAATACAGTAATTTACACATCATTTCTTGCTGACTTTGCCAGTGAATAGCAAATTGCTACATATGTTAAGGAGGATAGTGGTCACAAGTAAAAAAAAAATTCAAAAAGACGCTGTAGTTTTTGAGAAAATCGGTTTTAAAAATACAAAGAAAAAAGGTTTTTAAACCTCCTTTTTTTTTTTTAGTCTAAAAACAATTTTTCTTTGCATGTTTAAAATCGATTATCTCAAAAACTACAAGGTGTAACGACTGGGGAATTATTTCCGTGGTCAGCGCACAAGATGTGCGCTGACACTGCGGAAATCCTCCACAAGCGTTTAAAACAACAGAACCCAGCTTTGGGTGCAATGCACCTGTAGAGAGAAATTCCCACCGGCAGATGGAGCTGTGGAGTGCAGAGGAATAACCCCTCTGCACTGCCACAGATGCCAGGCGGGAATTGTACGAGGTGAAGCAATGCAGGGCAAGATAGCCCTTAGAGAGAGAGAGTGAGCACAGAGACAGAATGTATGTGTGTCCACCAATCTAGTTGCCATCCGGCGATGGAGAACACACAACAGCGAAGACCAAGTGGGAATGCAATCGCAGAAATGGTGATTGCTAATAGCGACACCAGACTGAGTAAGACAGAGCAAAGGAACAGACATGACTAACTACACGCAGTCACCACACGTTAAGCGCAATAGCAACAAAGCGTGTGCACGCCACGGTCACCACACGGGAAGCACAATAGCGACAAAGCGTACCAACCCTAACTAACCAAAGAAACACAGAAACAAAACGCTTGCTAAAGGGTGACCTCACCGAGATGACAGCAAGCGTTCGTTACAGACAGACAGACAGACAGACAGATGGAGCAACCAGTAGCAACCGCTGCTCTGGCTACACTCCTAAGGCAGAATACAGAAGGAACCACCGCCTCTACCGCTAGGGCGAATGCGATCCAAACAGACAGAGCGATTTTCTGTCGGCCGCCGCTGGCGACAGAACAATCGCAACAGACAGACAGAACAGGCAATACAGATAATATTAGCAAACAATATGCAGAGGGCTGAGACTCAAGGTAAGTCTAGCAGGATCAAACCTTTATGACCAGCAGGGAATTCTGGGAGGAAATGGTATTTATACTGCAAGCCATCAAAGGAAGCAGCTAAGCAATTTGCATGACAAGTGGAGGCAAATTCCTCACCAGCACAGCAACTCTGCAACTTGCAGAGTGAACACAGGTCTCTTTTCCAGGGACCTGCAGCACTCAGACCTAAAGAATGGGCAAAAAGCTGTCTGCCTGTGCAGACAGCAGAGCAGATCATTACACAAGGTCTTTTTGAAAAGATCCTTTTTTTTTACTTGTACCAACTAATCTCCTTAACATATGTAGCAATTTTCGCAGCAATAGTGTGTATGGGGGCTTGGCTATTCATCCCCCCAAATTCGGCACGAAATATTCCGTAAATTGCGCGTAAATTCATGCGTAATTCCGAATGCTTATACAGAGTCAATTGAATTAAAAATTCGTTACTACGTATATGTGCAAATACGAATTATAATTACCACTGATTACCGCTGCTTCCTGGATCAACCCCATAGTCTAAGACCACTAGAGCGCCTCCCTGAACTGGGTGGAGAACTAAAGGATTTTAGCATTGAGAAAAAGATTGGAGTGTCTCTTCTTTTGAAACGGATTTACTAGTTTTATTTTAGTAAAATCATGACCATATTTCTCCATATGCAAATACTAAACACTAATATGATATCTCGTTCTGTTCCAGAGAAATGAAAGAACTCATCTCCTACATTTAATTAATCAAATGATACATGTTTGCTAGGATTCGTGTTATTTTTTTCTAGGAATCTTCAGTTCATCTTACACTTAAAAATAAAACAATATGAATTGTATCACTTTATATACATAAACAGGAATTTCCTGCATCCAGACCTGGATTTACATCACAGGAGCCTATAGGCACAGTTGTCCTGCCACCCCAGACTTCACCCTCCATGAGCCTACAAACCTCCGCCGAACCGCACCACAAGTGTGTTGGCTGTCCCAGCTGTCACTTCTCCCTTACCCGTTGTCATAGGTAGCTACAGGTGCCCCATAGTATTAGTTAGTCAGAGCTATGCCCGGTATTAAGTAGCTAGAGGTGCCCCTAAGTATTAGGTAGCTAGAGGTACCCTCAATATTAAGTAGCTAGAGGTGCCTCCGACTGAAGAGAGATCTGGTCAGTGGAATGCCGAGACCCAGGTGAGTAACCTCTCATTTACACTCTGCTCGAGACTCTGCATAGTGAAGGAGGGAGGGAGGCACTCTGGGAGGGAAGGGAGCTGCCTTTCCATCATCATGTGCCTGTAGGCACATGCCTACAGTGCCTTTATGGTAAATCCAGACCTGCCTGCTTCAAAGATGTTCAACTTCAGCTGGAATGTACAGAACAAAAGGTCGAAGCCTATTTCCTTGAAGATTTGGACTCAAGCCGTGTTTATAATGCCAAGCGCTGGTGTGTCCCCGGCTTCCTCTAATCAAAATGTGTTTATGTATAAGGACTTCCTGCATGTTTTCCCAGGGAAAGCTCTGTGAATATGTCTGGGGTTGAAGTGGAATTCCATCTGTGCTGAACACGACTCCCGTTTGTCTTGACACACTTGGATTAGAGAAAGTTGACCAAAATGAGAACAGGTTGGGCTCTGATAATTGCCACTTTTTCCAGATCTGCCATTTGCATATTCACCACTGTTTGAAACTGAAACTTTATGGGGTAATGTCTTGCTGAAGGTTGAGTATAAAATTAGATATTAACCTAAAGAGAGGTTAAGCCTCAGGATCCTATTGAGGCTTACCTCGCTGCTCTGATGCCCCCCATCGCTAAGCACGCCCCCCAGAAGATTAACGACAAGGCATTGTCGCTAATCACCTCGGGACAGCACAGCCCTTCTTCCTGCAGCATAAGCACGCAATAGCCGACTGAGCCTGCCTACGCATGTGCAGTAAGCCGGAGTCACGGGCACTGTGGTACTGTGCATGCTTGGGTGGGCTAGTGCGGCTACTGCGTGGACACACTTCAGGATTTGGGGGGGGGGGGGGGGGAAGCAATGGATCCTGAGACTTCCCTCTCTTCAGGTAAGTATCTGATTTTGATTCCGAGCTTCGGCACATGATCACTTTGCACTGAATACATTGCAAATATCTCCTGTTTTAGGAAGAAAACTTTTTATATGAAATAGTTTTCCCAGTAGAAGTGGATAATCCACTCTTTCCAAATGTATGCTTGTATTTTTGGGAACAAATATTGATTAATTCATGATTCACTGACTATTGTGTAGTAATGATTTTGGGGTAGTTACTATTTACAATGCTAAGCAAAAGTTTTGGGCAGCTGTGAAAAATATGTTTGAAAGTAATTATTATTAGTATTTTTTTATCAGTTGACGCAAAGTAAATGGTTAGAACTGGAATCTAAATCAAAGCAATATCTGGTGGGACAAGCCTTTGCCTTCAAACCAGAATGAATTCTTCTACCGTGTTTCCCCGAAAATAAGACACTGTCTTATATTATTTTTTCCTTCAAAATATGTGCTAAGGCTTATTTTTGGGGAGGTCTTATATTTTGTCGGGGTAGCCAGATACCCCTTTAGTACATATCCAGACCTGCCCCCCAACTATATACCCAGTCCCAGATACCCACACAAGATATAGCCCTATCCCCCTAGTATACAGCCAGACCCCCCCAGTACATAACCAGACTCCTTCACCCCAGAATATAGCCTTACCCCCCTCTAGACTACCCTCTCCCACCCTACTCCTCCCAGCACACACAGCACAGTGGCCAGCTCCCACTCATGATCCCACGGAGCTGGCACTTCTCTGAACATGGCATCCATAGTGCCCGTGCAGGAAAGCAGGGCTGAATGATGGAGGAAGAGGCACAGGGATGCACTAGGGCAGCTTTTCGTCCCGGATGATGTCCGCTACTGCCCAGTACCCTTCCGGTAATAAGCCACACGGCTAAGCATTGCCAATAGGACTGGTGTGGTGGCAAGCAACAGCTGAACAGAAGCCATAGGCCACAGCGGCCATCCCTGCCTGACAGTCCCCTCCAGCCGGTGCTGCAGCTGACCACAGGGCCTCTCCCTGAATGGCCCCTTTCCCCTGCCCCTGGCGGCCCCACTCACCGCTGTCCCCGAAGATGAGCAGCTTAAAGAGGTGGTCGTAATCCTGGACCATGACGGCGGCGGCCTGTGCAGTCAATATCATTCAGTTGTAAGTTCAGTGGTGAAGGCAGCTAAAGTTGTGCAGGAACAGAGCAGGTATACAGGGAGTGATCTTTGTTTACTTCCTGTATAGGGCGGTACTGTTGCTGCACAACTTTACCATAGCTGCCTTCACCGCTGATCTGACAACTGAATGATACACAACATTAGCCGCAGCCTGGCCCCGCAGGGGTAATCCGACTTTCTGGAGGAGAGGGGCCAGGAGTAGAGGAGGTACTGTAAATCAGCCGCATGGCCCAGCGCGGGGGGGGGGGGGGGAGCACTCGTGGGGGATCTGAACAGTGTACATTATCCCAGTGCCGGTCGTTGCTCTTCATTTTGTCCCTGCAGCTAGGTCTTATTTTCCGAGGATGTCTTATAATTCAAGGGTGCTTGAAATATCAGCTAGGGCTTATTTTCGGAGGATGTCTTATTTTAGGGGAAAGACGGTAGGTACACTTGCACATGGTTTCTGAAAGAACTTGGTAGGTAGTTCTTATCTTCAGATGTTCTGTGGATGCAGGCTGCCTCAAATCCTTCTGTCTCTTCTTGTGATCCCAGACACAACTGATGATATTGAGATCTGAGCTCTATACTGACCACCATGCCATCACTTACTGGCATAGGGATTACCATAGCAGCCATAGCAGCTGCTATGGGGCTCATAGCCAGGCGAAGGCTGGTCTGGCAGGATTTTTTTTGCTTGTATAATGTATTCTTTGCTGTCCACCCTCCCTCCCCTCCCACCTTTATTCTGGCTCCCACCCCCCTCCGTCTCCCACCCTGCCTATGGTCCTCATCCTGTAGTGGTGCTGCACTGCAGCAGGCAAGTGTTGAGGGACTATTTTGCTACCTGACTGTTTCCTGCATATGAATACCTACCTGGCCTGACAAAGAATCCTTAGTTCTGGCCAGGGAGGGTAGGAAGTGTAGCAGGAGTTCCAATGTGCATCGATCTGCTGCTGCGAACAGAGGAGTGATGCAATGCCGCCCGACAAAGGAGGAAAAAGAATGGTGTCCAGCCATTGTCTGTGAGCTAATTTTTCATTTTTATCCTGTCTAAAATCCAAGATGGCCGCCATCTGCTTCTGGGTCAGTGTCACCGTGTGTAAAGTTCTTCATCAAATAATGTATGCAGGGACACATATATATTAGGGGGAAAAAAAACTGTAGACATATGTGCACACAGGCACAATTACTTTTACTTACGCCTGTAAAATCAGAGACAAGCACAGCTGCTGCTGCATTTGATCTGTGTAGAGCGGTGTCCCTGTATGTTCCTAGATCAGATGTGGAGAGATAAGTGTGTAACTCAAGCCAGTACACTAATTAGCTGCATAGATAAATAAACCTATGTTTCCTGAGCTGTTTCTCCCATCACAGGCACTGCTCTCTGTGATGCCGTTCTGTGCACAGATAGGAAGAACACAGGCAGAGAGGGGGCAAGCTTGAGCAGACTGCTCTCACAGATAGGGAGAACACAGGCAGAGAGGGGGCGGGCTTGAGCAGACTGCTCTCTCAGATAGGGAGAACACAGGCAGAGAGGGGGGTGGGCTTGAGCAGAACACAGGCAGAGAGGGGGCGGGCTTGAGCAGACTGCTCTCACTGCTATAGAGATTTCTGATAAAGCAGCCAACTGAGGGCTCAGTCGGTGGTTTTTACAAGGGGGATTACAAGCTCACGGGGCAGATCAGAATGAAACAGACAGCAGGGTAATGTTTGTTATCATGTCCCTACTAGTATATAGTATTAATTAAAGCAGGTTGCTTCATCTCTGGTACACTTTAATAGTTACATGTCCTTCGCCACAGCTCCGGTCTTCTGCATGGGCTTGTGCCTGCGATGCATGCGCCAATGCCAGTGTCACCAGGAGTACACTCCTGATGATGATGAACACACACACAACACACACACACACCACATACCACACACACACACACACACACACACACACACACACTGTACACACACACACCACATACCACACACACACACACACACACACTCACACACACACACACTGTACACACACACACACACACTGTACACACACACACCACATACCACACACACACACACACACACACACACACACACACACACCACATACCACACACACACACACACACACCACATTACACACACACACACACACACACACACACACACACACACACACACACACACACACCATACCACACACACACACACACACACACACACACCACATTCCACACTCACACACACACACACACCACACATACACACACACACACACACCACACATACACACACACACACACACACAC